>NW_021167079.1:866222-1132885 GCF_003711515.1 Sodiomyces alkalinus F11 | reverse complement strand
TAATAATAATAATAATAATAATAATAATAATAATAATAATAATAATAATAATAATAATAATAATAATAATAATAATAATAATAATAATAATAATAGTAATAATAAATAACCCTATTCGATAAGGAGAGGTACTACCTCTAAGACTTCTCTAAAATAGAATAAAGGCGGCTATCCCTTAAGGAGAGGTTTAACCGCCTCTATGCCGGGTACCGTAGCGTTATTAAACGCGTTTTCGGTGTATTAGAGAGGTCCTTTCGAATCCTTAACGGGAAGGCACCTAAATATAGCCTCGAAAAGCAGATCGAAATCGTGTACGCCGTGACTAGTATCTAGAACTTCGTTAGGGCTATACATAATAGTAATTACTTATTAGCTACTAGATTTACTAAGGAGGAGGAAAAAAGACTATTAGCGTTAGCCGCAGCGCGGGCTAATTATATAATTAGGGATAGAACAAGCCTATAGATACGATACTGTATATCGAAGATAATTAAGTAATAGTAGTAGTTATTATAGTTATATAAAAAATAAAGAGGTTATTATTAAAAAGAAAAGGGTTAAAGGATTAATATATTAACGATATATTAACTACTACTATATATAACCATTAAAACAGCAGATAAGATAAAGCTTTACCCCGTACTATACCTATATAGGTAGGCGGTAGCTAGTTTCGACTAATTAAATAGCTAGAAAATAAGACTAATCCGACTTCAGATCTATAACGCTACGCCTACCTCGCCTTCTACTACTAGTACTATTACTACTAGTACTATCACTTCTAATAACCTCTTTAATAAATCTATGCTTCTATAAAAACCTCTTTTTTAATCCTTTCGTCGGTAATAAGTTAAATATCGCCGCTAGGTTTGGACGTGCGGCGAAATACTCGCTAACGTTAATAAGACTATTATCGCCTCCTAACTCCTCCTTAAACTACGTATAGTAATTAAGGATAGCCTTCTCCTAGTACGGCGCGTTTTAGCGTATAGATATCGCGACTAGGCTAGTTAAAATAGAGTTATTAGCTACCTCCCTCGGCTCCTTTTTACGGTAACGCTATAGAGTAATATTAAGAAGATCGTTATAAGAGATAGGTAAGCCTTCTCTGCTGCTATTATTAGGATCCTATTATTACTTTTTACTACGTTTACGAGCTAACGATTACGACTATAAAGGCGTGGATACTAATTACTAACGCTTATGTTTATCTAGCTCGTAAACGTCGATAATATTCTGACCTATCGTGATAGTATCAGGCTAAATATAGATTAAGAGGCTCTTTACCTATCGTATACCGTGCCTACGGATACGCTTACTAATATCGCCGTATTTAGCTTTAAAGATATCCTACTATTTATTACTCGCTTCGATTATACCGCTCTTATCGTCGTAGTTATTAACGCCGGACTTATTAATAAGTGTTAGCGCCGCCCGTAGCTCCTTTTCCTTATTATTAAGCTTTAATATTATCGCGCTAACTAATAGGAGAGCTAAGGGGAATATCTTTTATATTTTAGGCAGGATTATACCTAGTACCGACTACTTAGCTAACCTCTTATTACTAGTCGTGAAAAGAGTATTATCACAATAAGCAGTAAGTATCCGTTTAAAGAGATCACGTTTAATATTATCGGTCTAGACTATACGTAAGGATTATTTATTAGATAAAGGAGTGCTAGCCTTAAACATAGGGCGCTCTAGTAAGGTGGTTTTTTAACTATACCTATCCTTTTCGGGTGTATCGTTATTATTAGAGGCGTTTAATCTAATAGTATCCCTCCCTTATATAGAAAGCGGCGGCTAGATATCTTACGTTAGCTCCTAGTCGATATCCTGTGCTAGTTAAGTCGCGATATCCCCGGATTTCGGATTAGGTATATTATCTATAGATCTCTCTATAATATCCTCCACGTTAATAGAACCTAGGCCGGCTATCGATAAATATAGAAGTTCCTACGATATTTAATAATAGCTAAAAGACGATGGTTTTATATCTAAATAATATAACCCCGCACTACAGATCGGTTCGATATTTGCCCGAGGGGATATCTGCATTTTTACATAAAAAGATACATTAACGCTAAGGGCCGGCTTTAAAATAGGGTCTTAGCTGTGTTTATACCCTATATAAAAATAAGGGAGTTTTCTAACTAATAGTTGAGATTGTCGAACGGGGCCTAAGTAATTAGTAAGGTACCTAACGGAGAAGCTTACAGAGTTCTTCGAATAATGGGTCTAAAAATAAGTCTTAAATTTGTTCGTATCTGGTACATTAGCTAGAGCATTTATGCAGTCATTCATCCTACTGATGTCTAGTACAGAGTACCTCGCATTACAGTAACCCTGGGTATCTGTACTTCGACCCCGTAGTCAGGCCCCGCAAATGTTGAGTTGATGCAGCCAATCACATTGTTTTCTTCCAGATAAGCATTTCAGTCAAGCAATCAGCCGAGCCTTGGGGACCTTATCAGCATTGCAGAACTCATACTACCCAAGGGAGACATTACCTTATTAGGTACCTTTATTACTTACATTGGTCATCAGGTCTTCGTACAAAATCGAGGGGTGCGCTGCTCCGTCTCCATGGGAATGTCATTAATCAATCAAAGATTATGTAAATAGGACACGAGATTATGACAACTAGGAAAAGGACGCCAAGTCGCGTCGTTCTATACGACTATACCAAGAAAACAGCCGTAAACACGCTCATCACAACAGCGAACACGACTCCGCCTACCCTAGAAGCAGCACTGTCATCGTCTCCATTTCCGTTCCCGTTCCCGTTCCCGTTCCCATTGCCATTGCCATTCCCACTGCCACCGCTCCCGTCGGGTGAACCGGTGGGCGGCCTATCCGAGACGTCACCGGGACCTGGCGTCCAAGTAAACTGGGAGACCACGTCCTGGGAGAACGGGAGGACGCTGTCGCCCATGGTATTGTCATCGTTGGTGGTCGACCCCCTCACGCAGGGCGCGCCGTGCCACTTGACGTCCGCCGCGGCCGCCCAGAGCGCCGTCATGTTGGTGAGCGTCTCCCACGTGTAGAACAGCTTGCAGTTGGCCGCCTCGTACACGAACTGCAGCGGCGTGCCGGCGTCGTCCTCGGGCAGGTGCACGTTGGCCGAGTTGATCACGCCCGGGATGACGCCCGGCCCGGCCAGGGGAGGGTACACCATCTCGAACGGGGTGACGTCCAGGTCCGCGGGCGGGTCCCTCCTCCTGCTCAGCGTGTTGAACACGTTCACCGGCTCGGTTATGTCGATGACCGGGCCGCCCTTGGTGCCGCCGATGGCCTGCATGGGCGCCTCGATGGGGCGGCCGCCCATGGCGATCACCTGCACGCCGAGCAGGCGCGACATCAGGCCCACGGCCAGCGCGCACGCCGACGCGCAGAACCCGTCGGTGACGATGACCGTGTCCTCCGGCGTGAACCAGTCGATCAAGTCATCTGTCCGGAAGACGCGCTCGAGCACGGCCAGGATGTTCGGCTGGTACACGTCGGTAAACTGGTCGCCCAGGATGGTCTCCAGCTCGTAAAAATCGTCCCAGTTGCGGAAGGATCCGAGATCCTCATCCACGGCGTAGTTGATGTCAAAGGTCGAGATCATGTCCTCGCCAAGCTCCTCCGCCGTCCTGCCCATCCATTCGAGCACCGGGTTGGCCCGGGCCCGCAGGGGAAGGTTGACGGTCGCGTTCGGGAAGATGGACAAGTACATGGACAGCAGGTTGCCGAGAGCGCCGCCGCCGTTGCCCTGGAAATCGATGACGAGACGGTTCGCGCCGCGCCTCTTGGCGGCCCGGGTGAACCGTATGCAGACCTCCTCGAACTCGATCATGTCCTCCTCGGTCGTCTGTTCGTACATCGGCGACAAGAAGCTTTTTACGGCGAGGACGGCCGTGTCGTCGAGGTTGCTACGCTCGAATGCGTAACCGGTCAGGTAGTCCTGGCTGTGGCGAATGAAGGGCTCCGGGTAGCCTTCGAGGTCGAGAATTCGGCGGGGCCTGGGGTCGGCATATCCCATTTCGGAGCGGGAATCGAAGTCGGGCACCTCGAACACGTTGTGCACGTCTCGGCCCGATTCGATGCCGGTGAAGTCGCCGATGAGGAAGGCCTGATTTTCGACGGTGATATCGGTCCCGTTGGTGAATGCGATGACGCTCTCGTCTGGCAGGACCCCGTGGAAGAAAACGTTGGAGGAGAGAGTGACGCCGATGTTGTCCAGAGCGGCGCTCCAGACCTGCGAGTTATACGACGCGTCGGGGTCCTGGCACCTGTCGTTATCCACGGCCCGCTGCTGGAGCCAGTCCGTGATAGGCGTGCCGTCAAATGACTCGACACTGGACGGCGTGTATCCTCTCCGCTCGCTCTCCAGGTAGTCGGCTGGGTGAAGGAAACAGGATTAGCTGCTATCTCCGGGGTAGACATTCTCAAAGAGAAAGCAACGTACATAGTAGGTAGACCTCAGGGAGGCTGGTGCCGTCCTCGGAAATGGAGATGAACCGGGCCGGGGTGGAGAATTCCGCCAGGACGGTAAGAGCGGGCGTGTAGCCGAGGTGGCCCTCGCGAGGTTTAACATTGATGAGACGGTATAGGTCGGTAATGAACTCGTACTGGTTGTCGTAGTTGCCGTTCTCGAGCATCGACGACATGTTACGCAGCCCACCCAAGACGTCGACACCGGGGAACATGTATCCTGGAGGAGGGTCGGCCAGGATGCCGATCGTGCTTTGAAACTCGAGCCATGGGATAAAATACTCGATGAGCTGTTGGTCGCGCTCGACGTCCAGGGGGACCGAGTTTAAGCATTCGTACGCCACCGACGGCTTCACAATGGGAAAGGTGCCTGGGAGCGAGCAGGAAGTCATAACATGTTAGCCTGTCGTACTTCGTCCCCTCCCCTCCCCCCTTCTTTCAAGTTGTAGCGACCTCCAAACACTCACCAGTAGAGCTGCCGGCCTCCTCATACGCGGCCGCGAGTTGCGCGCAAGCATTGGAAGAGGATTGCCGTCTGGCTGGTACGGTGGCGGCGGCGGCTAGGCTGAAGGGTATCACACCCGCAGCTAGAGCGTTGAGTCTAACCATGAGTATTTCGATAAGAAGCAGACGGCCCAGGATATGGGGCGAACTGCGCTGGTCTGAAGGAGCGACGGAATAAGCGAAGGAGGGCGTGAAGATCACGGAAAGCAAACAAAAACTAAAGAAATAGGTAGAAGAAAAGAAAACAAATACTTAAGTAACCGACAAAGATGCCGGGAAATCAATGATGGGACGAAACACAAAATCAGGGGCAAACCGAGAAAGAATGGTCACGACACGGGTGCAGAAGGCGTGGCGTGGAAGATCTTTTGTATTCGTCTTCTCATGACTCCCAAATTTCTCTGCCAATCGAAGGAGCGGAAACCCTGGGGAATCATATTATAGGAGAAGCAGGGAACTGCTTGTCACATCTTCGTCTCGTTGGATGTCTGTGATGATCGTGGGGCTTAGACCCCTGGATGTGACCCCCCTGTCGTTGGTATGGCATTGCCTGCAGCTAACCGACCCCCGACCAAGAGCCCAGAAAGGGCCCCTATTCGTGCTTGCCGGAGCCTCGGCTCTGGGGGCATGGCATGGGACCGGTAAGGCTAAAAGTTGCGCTGCCCGATTTAGCCACCAGGGCAGGACGAGACGGTTGCTGGACCCATATTGGGGGGGGGGGCGTTCCTCCGGAAAGGGGATGTGATGGACGAAGTGCGTTGTACAACTGTAGGTAGTACGAATAGCGTCAGGATGGGCACAACATCTGTCAAGTCAAAGACTCAGTGACCTAATCCAGGTCCATCTCGTTATTCGAAAGGCTTCCTGCGGCGACCCGTTGATCGTCAAGCGAAGATGTCGTACCAGATTAGCGAACTGCATCCGGGGTTTTTTCTTTTTTTTTTTCTTTTCCTTCGTCGTCTTCGAAACAGACGAGAGAGAACAAGACCCCCGGGATCCCGGAAAAGGCTAACAAGAATCGAACTAAGCAAAACAGAACACTCTGGTTATGCTTGGCATTGCTTCTTGGCGTAAATTGGCTCCTGCAGATAACTGGCTCCCTGGCTGCCTGGAGGGCGGCAAACCCGCCCCCCCTCCCCGAATACCAAGCACGGAAGTGCCTCATGTGCTGTCTTGGCAACGCGGCCATGCCAGACCAAGCCATCAGGAGGCAACTCCAACTCCTTGGGCCAAACGCAGGGCAGTGTCGTCGAACGTGAGTGGACAAGGCGAAAAGAAGCAGCATATCGATTAGCCTTCTTCGAAGCAGGCAGTCAGGAAAATGCAATGTGCAGAAATTGCAAGGCAACAGCCGACAATTGAGACATCCTTCAGAGGAAAAAGGAGTACAAGTTTGTTTGGGAGTAAGCACTAATAAGGCAGACGACGGGAAATTGTGCCGATGCCTTAATTAGCTACCTACTACCTACCTATACAAAGTAGAAGGTACCTCCCTAAGCGTTGAATCCTTGTTGAATGTGGCTTGCGACACGAACCGTTGTGCTCTCGGTTAATTTAGCAGCCACTAAGGCAAAAATCAAGCCACAGGCACATCAAGCCCCTCCTCAGGAGTCGTCCGTCTTACGTGTACGTGTACAACTGTACACTGTGAAAACACAAGACCAACCTAGCAGGATTATGTAAGGAATCGTGTCAATTGTAGGAATCTGTTGTTGGGCTAATCCAAAGTAGGATTTGGCCATGGTACTTATTACCTTATACACAGTTGTTCTCCCTAGGTAGCAAAATACTGTTCCTTTGTTGTACCCAAGCCACCATCAGACTCCACTGACTCTCCAGCGCAGACAAAAGGGCGGTCTTGGCTGTGCTGAGCCGATACAGTTTTACCTTGGAAGCTTACATACACTTTTCACCACGTGCAGGTGCCCCCCACCCCCGATCACACCGAACACGAAACGGCGCCCTCCTTTTCTTGACCCCTCAAGACATCCGTTGGCCTTCGCAAACCCAAGCTCCCAATGTGTGAGCTCCCGTACCTGTGGTATTCCTTAGCACGTCGCCCTATCATGGACCGCAAATGGTGTACAGACCAGAGCAATTCTTCTCGAATACGTAGTTCTTCTCTCTGGCTTGTCGGATGGCACTAGTCGCTTCTCTGTGCTCTCGACTGCGGTGATGTACTAGGCGTAAAAATCTCCGCCGTGGGAGGTAGTGGCTTCCGCTTGAAGAGCGGCTCGCGGGCGCGCTTTATCATTCGCCGGGTGCGCTGGAACGAGAAGGACTTTAACCCCTCGGAGAATTGCTCTACCACCTCAGATGTTGGAGGGGGAGGAGTCGGCGCATCGTCTTCTCTTTCACATCGTGTCTCCACCACTAACCCATTATTCTCCGTGAGCTCGGCATCGGTGAAAGTCTCGCCATGATACTCAACAGGGTTATTGACGACTTCCGACGCGGTCCCAAGAACCTGAATATCCGTACGCGTCGTGGAAGAAGGCACAGGTAGCCGTTGTACAAGGTGCTGGATCTTGAACCTGAACTTGATCCCGCTCACGTTACCCAGCCGCTGGACAAATACGGGGCATAAAGAGCAGTATTTCCTCGAGATGGGGATGTCGAATTGGGCGTGTTCACCCGGTTGTTCGTGTTGTATAGCCTCTCGGAGCTGTCTTATCTGACCGGCAGTCGCGTACCGCCCGGTACGGATACCATACGCCTTAAGCATGGTATACAGGGCGAAAACCGCCAGCTTCTTCTCCACGTGCGAGGAGTGGTAGTTGCCTTGTTTGGCCGTTTCACGGCCGGATCCTGCTTTTCCAGCCCCATCGTATATAGAGCCGAGCGGGAGCTTCAACATAGGCGCGAGTCTTTTGACGCGGTCCCGCCAGATTGTCTTCCACAGAATTCGAGGCGTCTTGTTCGTGGTATCCCGCGGGGCGCTAATCATGCTCGTACTAGTCGTAAGCATGATGATCGTTTGCCTATACATCAAGGCGCCTATAACGGCCTTCTGAGTGAACGCCGTCAAGACGTCACTCGCAACCCCTAGGCTATTGTTTGGTACCGAGATGGTGAATGCAGTTGTCATCACGGGTTTGTACACCGTAATGATAGGGCATCCGTTCTCATTTCGGCCTTTACAAAACACGAGGCCGTTTTGGTTGTTTTCGTCGATGCCTGCGACTCCTCGATCGTTGCTGTCCGGAAGGCCGGCGCCAGCGACCGTAGGCTCCAGCGGCGGGTCGGAACTGAAAAAGTAACTCGTGTCCTCGTTGCCTGTCACCATGGAAGGTGACCTTTCGTGTGAGGTCATGCTGTTAGGACGAAGCCCTACGTGCTACATAATATTTCTTGGTAAGTTGAGGTGTGAAGGCAGAGAACACAGTAGAGCAGCCTTACCGGCCTTGAACGGATGGGGGAAGATTCAGAGAGGCCAGGCAACCGTTAGGAGTCGAGAATCAGAGACCGCCGAAGGGAGCTTTGATGACCGACGTAACCGCCACCGCTGTCGAAGTGCCGGAAAGAAGTGAATGAGGATGGAAGAAAAAGGTTGTTGGTAAACCCAAACGGCGAACATAATCTAAGTAGGGAACTGCAACAGAGGAAGGACGTAGTAGGAACAGTCGCAACTGGTGAAGTAGGCACATAGAGCCGGCGGGGGAAAGAGGGTGGTCTCAAGGCAAGGCCTTGATTCCAAAAGGCATCACAGGTTCACCGTATCGAGGAAAAGGGGGCAGTTGCTTCGGAGGGGAGGGTCAGCTGACGGGAAATAACAGGAAAGAGAAGATGTGGTACGGAGCACGGCAGAGGCTAGAAACCCCATTAGGGTCTTGAAGTTGTTGGGGGAAGACCAACGACTACGGGACGTTGTATTGGGGTTCAAAAATGGTCAATAATCATGATTCCTTTTCAGACGCCTAACCCAATGCCCGCCGTTGCCATGAACCTAACCGAGCCGAACGTCAAAACCGCATAATCGTTGGTGCGGTAGGGGATATCTACTCATCGTCCTCCTCAGACTCCTCCTCCTCCTCAGCCTCAGCAGTGGTCTGGGCAATACCTAGATGCAGGATTAGCGACCAGCTCTCTTCGGGATGGAAAGTCTCTTGACGGAAAAAGGGAAGAAAATTCGAGTTACAAGGGGGAGGAGGAAAAACTCACGGTCCAAGTCACGCTGCCCAGACTCGGTGATGCGGCGACCGCCCTTCTCCTCGTTCTGCTCAACGACACCAATCTTCTCAAGAGCCTGGAGAACCTTGCGGTCGACGCTGCCAGAGGCGTCAGCGTGGTGCGAGGGGCGCACACCGCGGTTCTTGGCGGAGCCGTGGACCTTGCGGAGACGGCCGACACCGACCGACTTGCGGAGGTAGACCTGGCGAGCGACGGAGGCGGCGCGGACGTAGAACCAGTCAATGTCCTGAGGGGGGAGTTCCTTGCCGTGGCCGGTCTTGACGATATCGACCCAGCCTAGTCGAGAGTTAGCCTGGAGGGTTGCACCCGATGAGGGGGGAGGGGACAAAAAAAATGAAAAATGAAAGACAAAGAAAAATCCGTGGAGGCATACCAGGAATGGGCAGCTTGCCCTGGCGCTTCAGGAAAGCCGCGTAGGAAGTGATGAACTTCTGCGCCTGTTCGGGAAGAAGAAACACCAATTAGCAATGATTCCGTCGTCGGAGATCTTTCGATCCCCTCGCGCCTGCTCCCTTCCTCATTGTAGCCCCATTGTATTCACTCCTCGTTGGCCGCGTGCCGCCGTTGCGAGCTGCGAGACTTCGAGAAGCATGGTGTCTTCATATCCCGTATGTTGTCGAAATCGCAATTTGTAGGTCGGTCGAGGCGGCCAACTTCGGAGGAACGGTCTCGAGTAGGTTGTTGTCCATTTTTCCTCCTTTTGCCTTTCTTTTTTCGCTGGCTTCTGTTGGGGACCTTGCGGGAATTGTAATCAACCTACATCGACATCGCGAACGGTAACGCCGCCAGCCATTTTTTCGGTGTTGTCGGGGGATTGAGGGTACTGGTGGGTTGGTGTGTTGTCTGCGATGTGAAGATCGAAAATCGAGGTTGAACCAGTCGACCCGCAAAAAGAATTTGGCATGTGGTGGTGCACTGGGAGTTGCAAGTCTTGGCGGTCTAGGGCTTGCCCCTGTGAACAAGGGCTAAGTCACGTGATATGAATCTCCGACAATAACTGTGTTCATAATCTCCAAAGACACTGTCAGAGACTCGGTTGCACTCAGCATGTTACTGTTCAAGTCCATAGTCAAAGAGAAATGTTATGCATTTACAGAATTCACTTTATTTAATGAGGACACTATGGTATTGTTAAAGATGCATGTGGTTTCCTGTATGCTTCTTAAGGTCTCTCCGACAGCGAAGGGCCATGGATATGGAGGCTAGGCAGGCTATGCGCGCATTTCTCCCTTATGGTTCTCTACTCCTGGAAAGCAAACCACACTTCATGCCCAGTTCGCCAACAAAGCCATGCCTCCCGTCCCAGCCAAGATGCACGCAAAGGCACTAAGCTGGGCTCTCAACGGGCTGCTTCTCATCTCCGGATTCAACAAGAACTCATGTGCCAGCAACTCCACAAGACCGGTGTACATCAAGATGCCTGCGCTAATCGCGTCGAAAATACCAGTGATAAGGAGCTGGTCTGCCGCGCTCCTGGGCTGGGCAACCAAGCCGACGACTGTACCGATGGGTGTGGAGACGGCGAAGAGGCAGGCGCACATGTAGGGAAGCCACCAGCGGTTTCTGGGCCAGGGAGCGTCGGCCAGGCGAGCACCGAGGCCGAGACCTTCGAGAAGCTGGTGGAATACCATCGCGATCAGCAGGACGGTCAAGTTGGAAGTCGTGGCGAGGACGAGACCGATCAAGACGCTGTGGAAGACGATGCCGAATTCGAGGATCGACACAGCTGTAAGTTGACTGACAAGGCCGGGGTGGTCTTCTGCAGATTTCTTGTGCGGGTCGCCTTGTGTGGCGACGATCGTACGCTCGGATTCGGCCGGGGAGGATCCTCCATCGTCCTGACAATGCTGAGACGACGGATTGTCGGCATTGTTGGTCCTGTCCCGCCCGTTACCTCTCACATGCTGCTGCTCCAAATGCGAATAGGCTTCCTCGGGTAACAGGAACACCCGCGACGCGCTGCTGGCGTTATTGGAGCCGCGGTGGCCGAAATGCGTGACAAGAATCTCAGCGAGAAACATGCTCATGACGGTCATCAAGGCGATGAAGAAAGCCCAGTCAAACCTCCCCAATCTCCGACGCGCACATTCGTGGCCCAGCTCCGCCGCGGCCGGTGCCATGAGATGCATCCAGGCCGTGCTAATGATCACGCCGCTCCCCACGAACTTCGACCCAAAGAGCATCGCCTTGGCGAAGCCGCCCTTCGCGAATTTTCTTAGTAGAATTGGAAGCAAAGCCCCGATGAGTGAGGAGACTAAGATGATGAAAATTGAAGCGATGCGGAGGTGCATGTCGGTCCGGTCGGCCGGCGCGGCGTTGCAGTTCGAGTCAACATCGTCATGATCCACGGTGATGGGGTTGGGATACCGCTTTGATTCGAAAACGTGTTGCTGGTGAGAGTCGGGAGGCACTTCCCCTAAGTTGCTTCTGCTGTGCAGCTGCATCTTGTCTACCTTATCTCCGGGTTAATACATCGAATGAGGGTTGTAGCCATACTCAGTACATGTAGGCAGAGTGAAAGAATGTGGCCGAAACAGAGGTTGGTATTCTCCTACCATATCCGTCGGCGGCGTTCTCGGGGACGACTTTGAGATGCGATTATGGTCCTAGTTTCCTCCTGACCACGACTTGGTTCGGTGGCGCTTGGGGATACGTGGCTCGAGGGGTCTCTCTACCTTACGGAGGTAGAAGTAGCGCTGGTCGCTCGTTGCAACTGCCCCTTGCTGGAGATTAAATGTGAGGAAGAAGGGGAGGGGAGGTTCACTTTTGATTTTGCAGCGCATAGCGAACGAGGTCCAGAGTAAAAAGCAAAGTCTGACATCCGGGCTATGTGGAACATTTAGGTCATGAGACTCCGGACGGGTAAAGGGGGTTTGCCGATTTACATGGGCCGGAGATCCTGCCGCCTTCTCAATCACCCGTCCGGATCGGATCGGTAGCTACCCGTCATACTACCAGGCACTATGTATGTTCGGGGAAGGAGTTACCGAGAAAAACTCGGCACCGGTCTTTGCAAGGCCATCAAGGTTCCCGGCGTCTTTAAGTACCTTAAGCCGCATTAACCTCGTGTCCATCCACGTAGGTACAGAGGAAGTACATAGATACCAAGAAAAGACTGCGCAGAGCTACGTGTAAAGCTACAAAATATGGCATGAAACCATGGCGTCTTCACTCGGATATCGGTTAGTGCTCATTCTCCTTCTCAGGAGAGAAGGCCCAGACCCTGAGGAAAGCATCATCAGTCTTCTCGAAGTGACTATAAAAGGAATAAGGGACATGTCATCTAACAAGGAGAAACAAATAGAAAGGCCATGGACGATTCCTGGCCGGAAGCTAAAGTAGCCGGACGTTAGCCCCCGCTCGGCTGACAGACGTCTACCTTTACCTTACCTACCTTACCTAAGGTACCTTATGGAGATCCCAAGGCTGTGCGGAAGAGAGCCCCTGAATGATGACCAAAGTAAGGTAGGCAACCAGTCACCTACGTAAGCCAGAGACCAGTGACATTAGCTCAGCCACAGGGAAAACATCCCCTGTTTGGCGGGATGTGTGGAGGGAAGACCCTTCAACCACCCACTATATATCTATGTAGCTCGCTTTACGCGTCAAGAGGTTCTCCCGACCAGCATGATGAGCTGGTATTGATATGGAATATCCGAACTGACAGATGTTATTTACTGAAGTTCCTTATCTCTCGCACCTTCTAGTTTTGATGTTGTATCATGCTCTGCCGCTTCTCGCTCCCCGATGCAGATATCATGACAATGCCATATATATATATATATATATATACAGTCCTAATACCACCGCTCTTCTTTGCATCATGAGGAGAACTGAACTTCTAAACCGAGCGTTCGGAATGGGGACTCCGAATGCCTAAGGTCAATACCGCTGCCCAAGCTGAATAGCAGCGATTTGGCTCTTCCTTCCCACATCAGCCCGATCCTCAGATTTTGGTCCAACCGCGCCTTGAGCACGCCGGTATACTCGTCGTCCGACGTCCCCGCGCCTTCGGATTTCTGCGACGTTACTGCCTTCTCCACCTCCTCCGGATCATCCAACCTCCACTCCAGCTTCGCCTGGAAACTCCTTTCCCTGACGAGCTTCTCCACCGAGGCGACTGGTGCAGTGGGTATCGGTGGGCGCTTCCTCCACAGCTCCATGCCCACAGCCCAATCACTCTCGTAGCTGAACACGTTGAAGTCAAACTTGGTCGCCAGGCTGCAGTTTCGGCCTGCCATGAGTGCGTACGTGGCGCAGACGTTGCCCATGAGCGGGTTCAGCGTCAAGGTGGCCGTGAGCGGCGTGCCGCGGTGGGCGGGCAGCGTGGCGAAGCGCGCGCCCAAGCTCACGCCGCCGGACTTGTTCAGCGTTCCGTAGTAGATCTCCCCGCCAGCACTGAAGCGGCCGTATATGCGCTCCCTGGCTTCGTCGGCGCCGCCGTTGCCCGTCACGACCGGTAAAGGAGGGGCAGGCGGCGACGACGGGACCACGCCGGCGTCGTCGACTTCGTTCCCGAAATTATAGAGCCCGCGCAGACCGAGCAGGCCGCCGTCGGAAGAAGCGAGCCCTTCGAGCGAGTACCGCCCCACATCGTACTGGGCTAATCCCAGGAGGGTGCCGCCGTCCCGGAGGAAGTGGCCCGAGACGGCGCTGAGCTGGAGCTGGAGAGCGGGGGTGACGCGCCGTATCACGAGGGCTTCGAGGAGGGATTGCGGCAGGTAGAGACGGCCGTAGAGAAGTGAGGCGGCGGCGGGACTATGCAGCGGGTAGGGCGTGAGCTGGTCTTCGCCGCGACGAGGGAGAGCGGGGAGGGGTCGGTAGGACTGGAAGAGGGTTGCTAGCGGGGTGCGGTCGGATTGCGGCGTGAGGTGGACGTCGAGGGGGACTGAAGAGTATAGGTAGGATATGGAACCATCGACGACGCCGATTGAACCGAGCTGGTACGACGTCGCAAAGTTGGGCGACGCTAGGGAAGAGAGGGTCAGGCGGACGCCGATGGGGGTCGGGAAATTGAGGAGCGCTGAGACGATGAGGATGAACTCAAGTCAGCTGGTCCGTCTTGGTTTGGTAGACGATATCGGTGAGATGTTTGGGGAAGTGGGGGTACCATTCGCAGTTGAGTTCAGGGACGAGTAAGAGCTCTCGCGGTTCCAATCTGTGGCATCATAGAACGCGCTCCGGACGTAGTCCATGAACTCGTGCATCTTGTCCGGAGAGAGAAGCCCGGTGTGCGACTTCTTCGGTGGTCTCCCAGTGTCACCAGACCAAGGGAGCTAAGCGGGAACGATTCATGTCTGTGAAAGGACCCGAGGGAGGTCTGCCAGGCATCCGGCATGGAACGCGCAACTCGACGAAGCTTTTGTGATCTCTTCGTGGACGATGGGTCAGACGTTTGACTTTATTGGCCAAGATGCTCGCGGGGGTGGATGAGACATGGTCCGTGCTCATTCTCATTGCTGGGTGTCAAGATTCTTATCTTATCAACCGTTCGGAAGGTGATTACCTTACCTTATGTAAGGTAGGTAGGTATACGGACGTATCCGTGCTGCTGAGAGTGATTAGGTATTATCATGGAGTACAGTGCTCAGTACGGTAAGGTACGGAGGACTCCGTAGATTGCGGTGTCACCACTGGGGAGCCTTAAAGTCCCCACGCCCAAAATGTGGACAAGTGCGGACAAGTACGTAAAATCCCAATGACGCGCCGGGGCAGCTTGGCCTTTGTAACACCACTGTATCCTCCTTTAAGGTATAAATCACGCAAACAAATGAGAGCCCTTCAATTCCTCCATGTAAGTATTAGACAGTCACGCGGCAGAGAAGTCCGGAAATTACCCTAACTTCTCGATCACATCGCTGCCGTTCGATTTCAGATGACAGGCCAAGCCCAACCTAGTATGATACGCATGCATGCTTTTCTCGGCGATATACCGGACGCCCATCAGACTGGCGCCTGCCTACCAATACGGGGTATTCACAGAGTAAAGTAGTGTACAACCAAAAAACCCCCAAGACCCCACGCAGAGCTTAGCCGGCGGCATCTTTCTGATACATCGTGGAATATTCACCAGTCCCTCGGGTCGATTTTGGCCGCCGAATTAGGGACTCCCCTCTTCTTTTCTTTTTTTTTTTTCCTCTACTATACTTTTGTCTTTTTCTATCGTTCTTTCTTTTCTTCTTCCTTCCCCCCACTTCTTCTTTTTCTCGACTGTGGTGTTGAAGAATTGGCAAGCGTGACCCATGCCCATGCCTGTCACCCAGCACTACGCTCTGACCAACTGCACATGACTAGATCGGGAAATATCAGGCTCTATGGACGAGACGAGACGGCCCGTTGGCGCGGGTGCCTTGTGTCCAGCAGTTGCATCCGTGTTCTGGACCGAAATTCCCTTCCCTTTCCCTCGACTATCATTTCACTGCCCCCCGCCGCTAAATTTTCGGGCTTGGCAAAATAGAGCAAACAAACAGAAAGAAAACACGAAAGAAACCATGAGCAAATGATGGACCCAACTCCAGTTGCCTGTAATAAAAGTGTACGGGTAAAGCTTAAATCTGTAAAGAGAACACAACAGAAGATTGGGCCACCGGGCCATGCAGGGCTGGACCCCGTCCGGTCGCCCAAATCTTCCATCTCGGCCGTTTCGATGTCTTCGTCGCACAGTGACTCTTGGCATTTGCCTACTGCCGTGTTTCCCCGGGGCCCCACGGGAGAAACCTGAGAGACGGTCCAAAAGGGTCCAGACCATTATCTGTGCAGGCGCCATCGGGGCGGCCCCCTCTCCTCCCCCTCGCTCTTGCCCGCCTCCGTTTTCTGACTGGGCATACACCGACCGTCTGGCCCTTCTTTTCCTTATCCCAGGAGGCTTTTCTCGGTCGACTCACCGTCTTCCTTTTCTCGCATCTTCTTCCCCCTTCACCCCTCTCTCTTAAATTTTGTGTCTCGCGGAACCCTGAGCGAGGAGGAGGGGCATTTTCCACAACACCTCTCCCCCGATACGATGCGTTGGGAGCCGACTGGAAACGATCACTTTAGCCAAGCAGCTCGAGCTCGCACCCGAACACAACGAGATTTGACAATATTCGGATGGACCTGGGCCATTGCCCAGAGATAACATCTATTCTTACATCCTTCTTCTGCAAACCGAACGATACGCAAAGAGCGCCAGCACATACTCTCTTTTCATCGGCCCAGTGGTTTCGAGTCTTGACGCTCAACCGCTCACCACCGACATGGATCTCGCCTTGGTCACCTTTCCGCCCGTGACGGAACATACTCACACAGTCGTCTTCCTTCACGGACGGGGCGGAACTGCCAAATCACTCGCCGCTTCCCTGCATTCCTCGCCAACGTCGCAGGGCCTTTCCCTGCCGGCCGCCTTCCCATCGTTCCGCTGGGTCTTCCCCCAAGCGAAGTATAGCTACCGCGCCGCCAACCCCATCGAGTACATCTCCCAGTGGTTCGACTCATGGAATCTCCAGGACTTTTCCGAGCGCGCAGAGGTGCAGGTCGAGGGCCTACGGGAGAGCGTGGCGCTAATACGCCGCCTTCTCCGCGACGAGGCGCAACTGCTGGGAGGCCGGTGGGACAGGATCGTCCTCGCAGGGATCAGTCAGGGTGCCGCTACGTCAATGCACACGCTTTTTAACCTCAGGGTTCCGACGCCAGATGACGCGAACCACACAGGACACGCAGACGGAGAGACGGACGCGAATATGAATGGGAACCGACTAGGGGGCGTTCCGAGGCTAGGTGCCGTGGTGGGCTTCTCTTGCAGGATACCGTTCCCCGGGGGTACATTGGCAGAGAAACGACAGCTTTTGAACCTGGAAGACGTCCCGGAGGACAACGAAGTGATCCGGAACACGCCTGTGCTCCTGGAGCATTGCGCCGATGATCCGCTAATCAAGGTGGACTTGGGCCGGGACCTGCGGGATCAACTGGAAAGCTACGGGTCGCCAATTACGTGGAAGGAGTACCCAGACGGAGGCCACTGGTTCAACTGGCCAACCGGCATGGACGACGTCGTCCAATTCCTGCACCGCGAGTTACGTCTCGGGGAAGAGCTAAGAACATAGCATTCGCTCATCGTTTTTTAAGACGCGATGCAGGGGACGGCGATAACGATGGGGGGGATCCTGGGAGGGCTACAATGTAGACCCTGCTAGGGCCGGATGGTGCAGTTCTGGAAACGGGAGAGGACAAAAATATGCGATAACACACGGCACGACGCAGTGCCCGGTCTAGACTACGTTCTCGGTTATAGGAGTAATGGCTTGGTGGGAAAATGGGGAAATGGAGAAGCAACGCTCTGGTTAGATTGGGAGAGGCATCCTGGAGTTGACTGAAGCACTCACGAATAATATAATCATGCTGCAAAACCAAGAGGTTAATTGATACCGTCAATCGATATAAGTTCCACGGATTTGACTCTTTCACCCGTGCTTCTACTCCGACTTGTACTATTTTCGTAGTACCTAAGGTATTTTGAATTTGGAGACTCTAGATAGGCACCTTAAAGACAGCGCTTTCGAATTATATTCTATACACCATCCCGAATCGCGGGAAAGAAAGAAAGACGTCCGGATTATACCTAAGGTATACGCACATAGGTCTCGAACCTTTGCGGAACAATTGTGACCGCAGTCTAGGTCCCCGCTGACAGGTGCTTTGGAGAGATAACGTGAGCCGTGAGAGAGAAGAAATAAGACCCTCGATGGCCGTTCTTCGTCCTCTTGTCAGCCCCATTTCAGACACGTACTGGCGAAGTTAGATGCTTATCTGACTGCCTTCCTGGCTGGTATTATGTTCACTGGCGACCCCGAGGGCGCATTGCCGGCGCATTGGCCTGGAGTGTGAGGGAATGCAGGACGAAGAAGATGCATCTTCCAGAAGATAATCTCCAGCATCAAACAATCTCGCTAAGCAAATCTCGCTACCTAGGTAAAAAGGAAGCAGTCCGAGTGGACGGGAAGACAAAACGAAGACAATACAAGGTTACGTAATATGCTCTGGATAATCATGTGACTTCGCGACGTTGGCGTGTCCCCCATCAATCGAAGACACGTCGGCCAGTCAACAACCCCGCGTCTCGAGCAAGTCGGCGAAATTGGAATCGTTGCTTGTCATTTCCGTTCATCTCGAAGTGTAACCGCGTTACTCGACTAATCATGGCGAGAATAACCCGCTCAACAGCCAAGACGCTTGCTCGAATGCCAACGGCGACCGCAACATCACCTTCCATTCCCACCGTGGCGATGTCATCGTCGATCCCATCAACCCCATCTAGCGGTCCATCTCCCTCTAGCACCTCCACCTCCTCTTCCCCATCTCTCCCAACCCTTCTGTTCGAAACGGCAGCGGCATTTGATGCCTGGCTCTCAGAAAACCACGCCACCTCCCCAGGACTCCTGATGAAGATCGCCAAAAAAGGGGCGCCCGAGCCTTCCATAACCTACGACGAAGCCGTTGATACGGCCCTCTGCCACGGCTGGATTGACGGACAGCGCAATGCCCTCTCCGAGCACCACTTCATCCAGCGGTTTACCCGGCGCCGCAAGAAAAGTGTCTGGTCCCGCCGCAATGTCGAGAAAGTGGCGGCTCTCACGAAGGCGGGTCGTATGCGACCCGCAGGTCAGCAGCAGGTGGATGCCGCGAAGGCGGATGGACGGTGGGACAGCGCCTACGCGGGGCAACGGAGTATCACTGTGCCCGAGGACCTTCGCGTCGCTTTGGAGGCGACTCCCTCTGCACAGCAATATTTTGGGGGATTGAACAAGACCCTGCGGTATCGTGTCCTCGTGAGGATCGAGATGGCCAAGACCCCCGGGACGAGGAAGAAACTGGTGAGGCGGTATGTGGAGATTCTTGGGCAGGGAAGGACACCCTGAAGATGGACTTTTAAGGTGTGAGGCGAAGTTGCTGGGGCTTTGAATTTATTGACTGAACGGCGGGTTGCATGGGACTCCATCTACGGACCTCCTCATTGAAGGTCCATGAGGTCTGTCGGGATCATCTCCAGGAAACCTGGCGAAATTTTGAAATGCAGGCTGTACTACCTATGATGCGGTTGAAGCAGAAGCAGAGCCTGATGAGCAGACTGGGGTAGGCAAAGGACCAACAAGACACGACAATGTTACTTTATAGGCCCGAAGGTATGCCCCTGAGAAAAGCCATGGAGGGTTATGCACCTCTTCGGCATTGATGTACTTGTTTGATATTCTAGTTCTTTCCCCAGTAAGCGCCACCAGAAAGATAATGGTCCTGCTTTCTCTCGCTGCCTTTGAGGCACTGCAAAAGTTTATCCTCTTGTACCAAGACAAGGTTTACCAAGACAAGGTTGAATGAAGGATCTATCAGCCTGCGAGCTCTTGGATACCTCTTTCTGTGACGTTTGTCCTTCGTTGACACCATTGTCCCCGTATATTTGAACTTTACACGGGCTGTGCGGCTCGTCGGGAATTCTGAACATGTCAGTTCTTCATCACTACCACAGAGCCATACCGTTATTACCAAGTCTACCGTAATAACGTGGGCTGTATTATCTAGGTATGTAGCTATTACTGCTCCTTTTTCGAAGGGAAGATTAGTGTCTCCGTCTGGGGCCTGGGCATTGGACTGAGTGGTGTCGACTAATTCAATTTGCATATTTGCCAGTCTTCAGCTTACCCTCATTCGACCATACAAAGAGCCCGGCTGTAGATGACAGTCGGCTGGATTTGCGCTTTTCACCGAGCACCGCCAGACTTTTTCTGCCATGGCACCCAATGATAGAATCGGCGAGCAGGGGGCCAGTGATGATTCTACAGGCCCTCGGCATCAACAGCGTCAGGAAGGTCAGGTATTTTCAAATGCTAAGAGCGTTGAGTTACAAGTACGTTGAACCACTACAAATTACCTACACTACGCCTCTCATGTTCACTTTTCTACCTGCTCCCTCACATACATAGGGCCTTGCCTCCATCTCTCTGATAAAGCCGCCACTAACACGCTCCTTCTACTCTGCCAGAGTGCAGCCAGCCAGGACCAGCCGGCTGAAACGCCAACGACACCAGCAGAACAGCAGGAGAGTCCCGCTGAAACAGAGGAACTTAACAGGGCGTACGACCGGCCGAGCGCCCAATTCCAGGCCGCCGGCACCGGAACCTTTCCACTTCCGGGGCTTGAGATACTGATTGGGACTCGTTCCGCCGAGACCCCGACGATCCCCTCCTTCGTCTTTCCGGAGCCCATCATTCCCCTTCAGGGAAGCCCAGGCCCGACACCCGCCGGAGGGGGCAACACTGCGGGCGGCCTGATCACGTCCGAGCACATTGTCGAGAACCGTCTCTCCTCTTGGCGATGGAACTTTCCGCGGCCGGAGCCCTTATCGTCTGACCCTCTTCCACCCATACGGGATTCCAAACAAGAGGCGGGTTCCGACGAGGTCGATGGTATCGATGACAATAGCCACGGCGCCGGAGGGCTGGCAAGGGATGATGCCTCGCCTGATGTAAACACGCCGGACGAGGGCTGTGATGTCAGGGAAGATGATGAGGCGGCGGGGCACCTCATCTTCGAGTCCTTGGATCAAGGCTCGCTAAGAAGTGTCATTTTTACTAGCGCCGCCATTACTGTCGTTGCAGTCGGCGTTTTTCTGCTTTGGCGCCGCCATCGCTAGGTGAATTCGAGGGCTCGCCTAGATCTCGAGAATGAGAAAGGACGGACGTTGAAGTAGTACAGCGGGATTCCACCATGATGGTGCAGAGAGCTGGTAAGCTAGGTGAATAAGGCGAGCGAGAACACACTGTCATTGTCCAGGGCGGAGCTTTTGTTTTGGTTCTTAACTTGCACAGGGTTGTTTCTGGTCCAGCGGATTGGGCATTATCGTTACAATTCGGAGAGAAATTAAATGACAGCGGAGGCTTCTTCTCCCCCACCTATCCTGGGGTTACGAGTCTGCAGTTCATAAAACTGCCCAGTTTGTTCTCCTTGAACATCTTCTTGGTGACAGGGGTATATTTACCCAACTAGTATTATGTCTATCGGACGAAAGCAGGCTACACAAAAAGCAAGGGTGGTACAGCGCCATATGTGGTATCCAACAATATCATGAGCAAAAAGTCTCCCTATCCCACAGCCAAATCAAGATGTAACGGACGGAAACATCCTCAACCAGTCTACTGGCTATTGCCCTCTGCAATAGCTCCATCATCGGAGGCAGTAGAGCCAAGAGGCCGCCTAAAGAAGACGTTACGCTCCCAGCCATCAATGTCATCGACGACAACCTCGCGCACGAGCTCGTATTTGCCGACCTTGGGGAGGATGACGGCCCAGAAGAGCCAATAGACGCCGCCCAGGAAGATGATGCCGAAGCCGACAACGCAGTGGATCCAGTAGGGAAGCTCGGCGTACTGGTTCTGGTCCGGGGTGGGAGGGGGGACGAACGGAGCGATGACGAGGTACAGGTTGCTGAGGAAGAAGAAGCCAATAACGGGGAGGGTGGCGCTGAAGGGAGGGTTCCAGCTGAGGGCGGCGCGGTTGAAGTAGAGGTAGGCGAGGCCGGCGGCGACGAAGGTGTTGACGATGGCGAGAGGGTAGGAGATGAGGCTAAGACGAATGTTAGTTATCGGGTAACGATCACCCGGAAAGGAGGTGGCTGTGGGAGAGGGATTTATATGGTGTAGACGGGGAAGTAAAGACTTACTTCAGAATGAAGTTGTAGGCATCGCCAGGCGGGGGAGCAAGCATGACAATGACGCAGATGAGCCAATGCTCGAAGAGACCGGCGAGAGGAGCGTTGAAGGGACGGTTGCTGGCCCAGAGGCGAGAAAAGGGCAAGATGCCCTCGCGACCGAGTTCCTGGACGATGCGGCCTTGGGAGAAGATGACGGACAAGACGTTTCCAAAGGCCGAGAGGGCGACGAAGACGGAAAGGGCACGCTCGGCGGTTCCGCCGAGGACGTTGCGGAAGAGGAGAGCAGCCACAAGACGGCCCGAGTTGAGGATGTCGTCCTTGGGGACGGCGGCGAAGTAGGCAATGTTGATGAGCATGTAGATGACGGAGATGGCGCCCAGGGCGAGGGGGAGGGCGATCTTGAGGGTCCGGACGGGGTTCTTGGTCTCGCTGAGGGCATAGTTGGCGTTGCTGTAGCCGAGGTAGGACCAGATGACGTTGTAGAGCGAGGTGACGACGCCGTAGCCCGAAGCGGTGGTGCCCTCGAAGGCGTTGTGGAAGTTGTTGAAGTCGTTGGGGATCTTCAGGTGGCCGCCCAGGGCGACGAAGCCGGCGATGATCATGATGGCGACGATGGTCAGCTTGACCCAGCCCAGGAAGTTCTGCAGGTGCAGGCCCCATTTGAGGGCGGTGCCGTGGATGAGGAAGGCGACGGTGATGCAGGCGAGGCCGACGGCGCGCTGGTTCCAGCGGTCGATCTCGACGCTGGCGGCGTGCAGGATGTACTCGCCGAAGACGACGGAGTTGCCGGCGGCCCAGCCGAGGAGGACGACGTAGCCGGCGTACAGGCCGGTGACGAGGAAGCGGGGCTTGCGGTAGACGAACTCGAGGTAGTTCTTCTCGCCGCCGTTCTTGGGGATGGCGGTTCCGAACTCGAGGTAGACGGCGCTACCGGCGCAGGCGATGAGCATGCCGGCTACCCACATGAAGAGGGCCAGGCCGACGGACCCGGAGAGGCCGAGGATGCTGCCCGGGGTGGCGAAGATACCGGTGCCGACGATGCGGTTGAAGATCAGGAAGGCGGCGGAGATGATGCCGATCTGGCGCTTCGCTTCGCGTTTCTGTTCGATCTGGCCTGTAGTAGAGGCTGCGTTTCAGTATACGGACGACCCGATGGATGGATAGATGCATGCATGTATGTATGTGCGTATGTGTGCATGTATGTATATTATGCAGTCGATAGGAGAGAAACTGAATCAAACTTACCGACTTCGCTGTCACGGTCGTCGACAGTGGCCAAGAGGCCATCCTTATTCTCGATACCGCCTGAAGACCCGGGGGCCGACTCGGCGAGGACCCGAGGAGCAAAGCTGTCCGACATGGTAGGCAATGTGTCCGTGCCTGTACGGTGTACCCTGACCACACAAACGGTTGTGAAGTTACGGTAGGAATCGACTTCGACGGGGGGTTCAAGTAGCTTGATATCCGTTGCGTAACTGTCCTCTGCCGGGGACTGAGATGCGGATGATCAAGGCAATAAAGCCAGACGAGGACCGTGGGACAAGGTGAGAAGGGAAGGGAACCAAGGACGAGACGACAGAATGATTGGAGCTAGAAAGGGTCCGGTCCAGAAGAGCTTTATATTTTTTAAAAGAGGAACTAAAAGAGTGCCGATCAAAGGGGCCAGGGCGAACAGGTACGGCGCCGCAGGGCAGGGGCGGACCGCCACGCCAAGGGAGACGGATTGATCCACGGACCCATGGTGAACTTGCGGCTGGGTCACTGCTCCTCGTGAGGGCTTTGTGGGCGGGATGTTTGGCAACGTTGGCGAGGGGAACACCACGCGGTACGAGGGACGGCGGAAATGAGACGAAGAGCCACGCTGATGGCGCAAACGACGGAACGGGAAGCTCAGAAGCTCCGGTGCGTCGAGGCTCGGGTTGCGTGATGGCTCCCAAGACCGCCACTATGCGAAGACTCGACGGCTTGGGAAATTCCATAAATTAGATGGTGCCCAAGCTGATGAACGGAACGAATGCGGACATGGTCATAGTGACAGGGTCTATGATGTGCTGCGTGGGTTGTTGGTTGTTGGTTGTTGGGTTTGGGGTTGTTGGTGGCCGCGTTGAGAGGATCGAAAATGTGTGCTCGTGTGCCCCCATGTGGGAAGGGATCCATCGAGTTCACGATCTGTTGATTCCATTAGCAGAGTACGTGATCTCCTGGCAGTGCTAGCACAGACTAGCATAGGGAAAACGAAGTGCTTTGCTATCGTTTCCTGTCAATGCTAAGCCTTCGATGAAGGCGGGAGTGGCACAGCCAGAACCCCGAGTGGCGGCAGCGGATTGCCGGCAATGAAGGAAGCTCACTGGTCGGTTTAGTTTAGCTCAGCTTTTACGAAAGTAGTGGCCCTCCGTCGAGAATCTGAGCTGTGTTAGTGGTTTCCAGACGTGAAGGGAACCCATAAATCTGCTCCATTTGCTGCGTAAGAGAAATTCCTGTTCGGTGACTTAGACCGATGACGCCATCTGCCGTGATCAGTGCCGTCCGGTCAGAGGCCAATGAACGTTTCCATTGTGCAAAATTCGCATGTCGACCTTTGCCGACCTTCCTTTTTCATTGTTGTCTTCTCCCCTCGTGGCAGACATCCGAGATGTCGTCAGGCTTGGTGTGGAGGTTGGTTATGAACGGAGAATATTCCGTTGCTATGCGTTGGTGGGAGTGGAAGAAGGATCAAATCTTATCGTAATTGTATTTTTAGTATCTCCCCCCCCCCTTTTCCCCCCCAAAAAAAGCTTATCGATTAGATTGATTATTCAGCTTTATGTACCTAAACTGTCCCTCATTCTTGCACTTATATTTCCCGCCCTCCCCATCCGAAAGAAAAATCCGACAACCCGTCCAGAAACAAACATGGTTGTCACACCTACTGCGCGATTCTCGGGAGTTCCCAGAGAGTCCAGTCGTGAACAAAGCTTGAGAAGCTTCTTCTTTCTTCAAGGCTGATGTCGTCAGTCCCCTACCAAACCAACCACCACACGCGAGACTCGGCGAAGCAAGACCTGAAGTCATGACGGACCAAACTGAGCCAGAAGCCGACCATCGACGCGACATGCGTAGATGAGGACGTGCTTCCACGGTGGGTCGGAATCGGCGAGCATCCATACTCAACAGGCAGTGGCCCGTGGTCAGCCCAATGTCACACTGCCCAAATGCCGTCCAGAATACGAGGATGCGAGATACTGTCTGCATTTTGCCGGAACGATCCAGATATACGGAGCAAGTGCAGACGGCCAGGTTTCTTCCAAGTGTTTTCTAGTCCATCCTTGCTTTCCACTTGACCCAGCCTGTTCCAGTAAACAGAGTATAGTATAGCACCAGACTAAACTAACCATAGTCGCGGGCCTATTCGTTAGTGAAGTGCTTGCTATGGGATATAGCATTGCATTGTCCTGATGAAGGCGATGAACTTCCCTTTGGTTTTCCTACATGCTCGTCTTATTTTAGACCAAGAAGGTTACCTAACTCGCAGCCTCCATCACGGATTCTGTTAGGAATGAATTGAGAATTCCGCGAATCTTCCGACCGATCAACACGTCCCTCGTTACAAAGTAGATTTTTGCTTTCCGGCGTGGGAAACTGCCTTGTTGAATTCCGATCTCCATTCTACCTGCAACCTCGCACAGATGACAAGTCGAACAAATAAGACGAACTCGGTCCCCGAGATAAGGTCGGGTGCGGTGGCTTGAATATCTGTAAATCTGGGCCCATTTGTCCCGACACTTGGGCCCAAACGGGTCACCGAAGCCGAGTGATGGGAGGCCTACATACGCAGGGTTGAGGACTTAGTGCTCTGTTTTGGGACAAGTTCGAGTGTCAAAGCTCAGGCCTCCCTTCTGGGAAATGAGGCGTCGTGTTGTGGGCTTCGCGATAGGCTACCCATTAGACGAGAGTTGTGGGCACCTACCCAATGGCCCACGTTGTAACTGTTAACACGAAGATGAAGATGAGAGCAGTCAGTCCGGCGCAACCATCCCTGAGCCGTCTGTGAGGCCTACGGCTATAGTTAATGTTCGGTGTCAGGAGTTGGCAGAAGTCAGGGGCTTTTACGCAGGGGTGCTATGAACTAGACGCATCAGCCCTACAGCCACCGAGAACTCGTTTGCCTTGGTGTCGTGAACACATGGCATTTGGGATGGCCGCTATTGACCGTTCCAAGACGGATTGAGTAATTTGAGTAATTTGAGTAAGGAGTATCGTCTGGGCGAAGAGGCTGCGTCAAATTTTAAGAAGTCTCGAGGAACGTGCGGAAAGATAAATAGAAGCATGTTCTAAATTCTGCCTTGCTTGGGAGAACACCAAACAGCAACCGATTCTTCAGCTGAACCAGTCCTTAGCTTTTCGCAGTCTTTTTCTTGCCATCCACTCCTTTCTACTTCGCTCCAGACAGTTATCATATCCGTTCTCTTTCTTGTCTTGCTTCCCTTGTCGACGGACATTTCTACTACCTAGCTTAATAATAATAAAAAATGGCTGCCCCTCAAACATCTACCCAGGCCCGCGCAGGCCCTATCGACAACCGCGACGTCGAGGAATGGACGCAAAGATTCAACGAAGTCCTCGCGAAACCTGGCGAGGTCATCCACTCCAGCTCGCCCGCGTCGGCTCAGAGCTGGAACAACTCCCTCTTCGCCTGCTTCAACCCCATCGACCTGTGCCTCGTGAGCTGCTGCTTGCCTTGCGTCACTTTCGGGAAGACGCATCACCGCCTCAACCGGGATGCCAACCTAGACGGCTATGAGCCCGTCAACACGTCGGTGAGTCCTCGGCCAACTTTTGGCCTCTTCATCCTCCTTTTGGACCTCCCCCCGATGAGCTGACAACCTCATCTCGGATCTTTAGTGTCTCCTATTTTGCGCTTCGTCTTGCGTGGGCCTTCACTGGATCCCCGCCGCCATGCAACGCGCCCAGGTCCGCGCAAAGTTCCACCTCCAAGGCACCTGCCTCGGCGACCTCGCCCTCTCGTGCTGCTGCGCTTGCTGCTCTCTGGTCCAGCAGGAGAAAGAGGCGCAGGAGAAGGCTCCCCCGGCTGCCCAGGCCATTCAGCAGGAATACCAGCCCTCTGCCGATATGGCCTACCCCGGAAAACGTTGAGACTTCGGTGCTTAGATGAGCGTTATTGCGGAGTAGACGGCAGGCTTTTGTTTCGGTTAAATCTGGATTCTGCTCGGACGTCGGTGCTCGAATGCGGGATCCGTTTGGTAATGGAATGGATATATTGAGATCATGAGATGGAATACCCGTATACCACCAGTCCCCAGTATGGATAGTAATATATGCCTATTTGTGCAAGGCCTCAACAGGTTCTGTAAAAAAAAAAAAAAAAATCCAGACAAGTGTTCCCCTGCAAAATGCAATTCTAGGTGTGAAACGGGAGCTGACGACACTAGCACAGAGGTGCCCCGAATCCATGGCCCCAGCGCATCGCTCCCATGATGACAGTGAGCAAGGAGAAGGCGGTAGAGACGCTCACTACGCCATAGGTAACAGCGTGCCGTTTCCCCAGGGCGGCCATCTCGGCGATCCAAGACGACAAGGTGGTCAAGGAGTCGCAGAAACCGACCTCGATACCTCGCAGGACCTGACATTCGAGGACACCGCCCACGGGCGCGACCATGAGGTCATACCCCATGCCCAGGAGAACAGTGCCGAGTATATTAGCCACAAAAGTCCCCACCGGGAAGGAGGGCACGCGCATGTTGAGCCAAGCAGAGAGTTCGAAGCGCAAGAGACAGCCAACCGGCGCGAAAACGAGCGCGAAAAGCACGTCGCCGCGCCAGCGGTCGTGCGGGGGGAACACCGCCAGGAGGATGGCGGCGACCCAGCAGCCCCAGCCCAGGACGACGGCAAGGGGGTCGAGGCAGTTGCGCATCAGGGCGAACGGCAGCGGAAGCATGACGGGGCGTAGGACGGTGGCCGCGAAGTGGGCGCCGACCACAAAGGCGGCATAGGACAACGTGACGCTGACGATGAGCACAGCGAGCACGGCGAGGAAGGAGTGGCCGCCGCTCCGGGGCCAGGGGGGCGTCATGGCGAAAGGAGGGGTCTGAGGCAAGTCGTTGGAAGCGGAGAGGAACATGTCGCGTATGACGATGGCGAAGGACGTGCAGGAGCCGCAGAAGCCGATGGTCAGGCCGAGGTAAAGCGGGATAGCCTTCTTGGCCGCCATGTGTGCTTTATAGGCGACGTTTCCCTGCTGGTCGGACGAGGCTGGACTTTGATCGTCACCTATAGACGGTGTCAATTCCAATTGGGCTCCGGACTCGGCTCTGGCTGGATCGGTGGGTTCCTCCTCTGGGAGCTCGACTTCCTGCGACCTTAGACAAAGAGGATAGTGGAAGAAAGAACGGTCTTCCACCAGTGCACCCATGATGAAGCAGCCGGCAACGTTGGCCCACAGGATGGGGAAGGTGACGGGAGCTCCGGGGTAGAAAGTCAAAGCTTGGAGTCCTATTCGTGCAAGATTTCCTAGTAAAGAGAAGAAAATGAGATGGGAGTAGGTGTAGACCTTTGACGCAAGGTGAGAGGCAGGTTTCCTGTGTCGTTGATGGCTTCTAGGGCTGAGATCATGTTGGTAACCCCGTGATGGCGGGACTGATCGCCATGGTGGTGAATCAACTGCTTCACGGGACAGCTCCATGGATACACAGATAATGAATAGAGAGATAATAGATTCGGAGGAAGTCCCGGCGATGGATCCAGATACAATCTGGCATCATGCCGGCGGTTGCAGCTTTTTCACGACTTAGATAGCGAGGCGGAAGAAGCAAGGAGGAGAATTCGTAATTAGCTTACGAGTAACTGAGTCATGTGCCATTCACCGAGATTACCGAGCTAATAATACCTTAGGTAATTACCTACTCCGTACACCGAGCTGACCTTGCTCTGGTGAGAGTTTCGGATCCACAGCGGGCACTCCTTTCTTTATCTTATCATTACCTTATCTTATCTCACTTCCCCCGCCATTGATTGAATGCCCCCTCCTCTTAAGCAAGGAAAGGTACCTTAACTGTCAGAACACAAATCAAGGTACTCGGAATTGTGTGTGTACCTACCTACCTTATTCATCTAAGTGAAGTTCGTGGTACTTCACGGGGATGTCTAACTATTAGGAAAAATGAGGGGAAATGAATTTGGATACATCGGAACGAAGTACTCAACACGTCAGACACAATGTGGTTTGTCACACCTCGATAAGGTGGCTGTGGGCATCTGACAGGTAAGGTACCTTATAAATAATTAAGGTACCTTACTGTACCTTATCCAGGCCCCGAGTCCGTGACCTGTCGGCCAACTGGTACCGTACCTTTCATTCCATCCCAACTTCCCAACCTCCAAACCTCTCACGTCTCTTCCTCTCTTCCTCTTCTCCTCTCTTCATCTCCCTCCTTCCTCACGACCTCTCTCTCTCTCCCCCTATATATATACCTATATATTCCTATATATCCTTCAAATTCCGCGTGCTTTTTGAGCATTAGTGTTTCTGATCCCTAGAACCATGGCGTCTGTTCGTGACCTCCCGCCAAACGTTCATATCTCCTCCCATCCTTGCCTCCTGGCCAAGCTCTCCCAACTCCGGTTAAAGGCAACTCCAGCAAAGGATGTCAAGTCGCTTGTCCACGATATTTCCCTAATACTAGGCTGTGATGCCCTGGCAACTTCAACCACTTCCGTCCAAGGACCTAAGGTGAACGGCTGCATCCCCCTTATCAACATCCCACCGCCATGGTCCACCAACTCACCAACTCGCCCTTCAAATACTTCCCGGAAGGCCCGCTTCATTTGCTAACTCCGTTGCCCCCAACCAGGACGAAACTCACCTGGGCTTCCCCTATGACACCGCCACCATAGCCCCGCAAACCATCTCCCTCATCCCCATCCTCCGCTCCGGTCTCGCCATGGTCGACGCCCTCCAAACCATCCTCCCCGACCCGGTCCCCGTCCACCACCTCGGCCTCTACCGCGAACCCTCCACCCTCGAACCGGTCGAGTACTACAACAATCTGCCCCATCACATCCCCGACCCGACCCTCAAGGCCAACTCCACCTCCGCCGCCGCCTTCGCTCCCTCCTCCACCACCGCGTCTGCCCTTGAAGCCGAGGCCGACGGCACCGGTGCCCCGTACGCGTCGAGTCTCGCCATCATACTCGACCCTGTCATCGCCACCGGCGGAACGTGTGCAGCTGCCATCCAGACGCTTAAGGAGTGGGGCGCTCGGCGCATAGTCGTGCTGTCCATTGTTGGGGCCACGGAGGGTGTCCGTCGCGCTGCGGAGGAGTGGCCCGAGGCGACTGAGATTTGGCTTGCGGCTGTGGACCCGGAGTTGACGGGACAGGGGATGATCAAGCCCGGTTTGGGCGATATAGGCGATCGTCTGTTCCTGACCATTGGCAAGTAGTTAAGTTATCTAGCTTTCTCTTTCGCTTGGACGAAATGAAGCTACGCTGCACGTATCCCGGTGCAATGGGGAGCCCGGCAGAGAGAGAAGCAGCATCACTAGAAGTGCATCAGGGGTGCGGGTCGAAGAGTACGGGGGTTCAAGCCGTACCTAGTTTGTGAGAGCGAGGTATATTGTTAAGCGTTCGACGGCTCCTGTGCGCAGTTTGCGGACTGAGACAACGCCCGTATATATCATCTTATTGCGACCTATTTGAAGTCTTCACAATCCCCGCCCTGACCAGTCATGACAACAGTAATAAAGTACATTACATTACACGGGCTGATTTCATGGCTGGATGTACTTCTCCTCACCAAGCAGCCTCTTCTCCTTCCACGTATCTTCCACCCACCGTCCCGTCACAAGATTGGGGAGCTTGCGCCGTCCTTTCAGCTCCTTCCGCACAGTGATGGCGCCGTCTTGCCTCTCGTCCTCGTCCCCTAGCAGCACAATATGCGTGATAGATTCATCCTTGAGCCCGCTGGCAAGTCGTCCACCTCCAAACGAAATGTAATGTTGCAATCGTAGTGCGTTCAGATCATCGACGTTGGGTGCCCGCACGTGGACTACGCACCGCCGGAAAAGCGTACTCCGCAAGGGGGGCAATCCATGTCCCCGCTCCTCGAGCTGCTTCAGAAACTCGTCTGCATCGAAATCGCTTTCCTCGTTCTTGGGCATCCCGTTCATGATGGCTCTCAGTTCATCGACGTCGATGACCCGCGCATAGCTATCTCCGTACATGTCGGTATGCTGTCGTGCCATCTCCCTCATCTCATCGGTCGCGTAAAACAGATGCCGTTCCTCGTAGGGAAGCAGGGCAGAGTCGTCGTGTTGCGCTAGACAGTCCTTGATCCATAAGGGACGGATGATGTCCGCCCCGCCGCCCTTGATCAGGCTGGCGACCTTGACCACCCTCTTATCAGCCACGAGGATCATACCCGACGAGGGCACCGCGCGCTGTGATATACGTCCGCCGATCTCCTTGATGAGCGTCTCGAGCTCCGCCTTGGTCTTTCTGAACGGCTTGAGCGACTCCGACAAGACACAGAACTCGAGCCCTTCGAACATGTTGGTCTTCTCCCCGGCAAACTGGACCGGCTTGCCATCCGTGCCGGCGATAACCAGTTCCTTCTTCGCCCGCTTGGTGGGTCTCCGCTTCCGCCTCTCGACGTTCATCTTCTTGTCCTTCACCGCCTCCTCGACGCGCCGGCGGAGGTCCTGGAATTCCTGCACGCTCAGGCCCTGGTCCCAGCGCTTGTCGCTGCGCAGCCGGCGGAAGCGGGGGAAGCGCAGGGTGATGCCGAGCGCGAACTGGTCCGAGGGCCCGACGCTCGCCGCCTTGGCTTCGATGACGATGGAGTCCTTAGGCCGGATCCATAGATCGGGCTTTTCGGCCGTGCCGTTGGCAAGCTCGATGTACTCGACCGGGGGCTTCTTGGGATTCCACTCCTTCCAACGCCCGTCTGTGCGATGTCGGATTTCGGCGTAGTCGTCGGCGGTGAGGCCACCGCCGACTTTGAAGAAGCTGAAGCACTTCTCCGGGTTGGCGCCCGCGTGGATGTGGTTCTCGCTTGCGCGGAGACCGCATAGGAAGCTGGACAGGGTACCGCCTCGTTTGCCTGAGCCGTAGTAACCGCCGATGACGACGCAGTCGAGCGACTCGCCGAATTCATCCATGTACTCGGGCTTCACTTTGAGCCAGTCGTCGTTCCGACTGTTCAGGCGGTACATGGACCGCGGGTTCTTGAGAACGAGGCCTTCCGAGGCTTCGGCCACGACTTTGCGGAGGAGAGGCTCGATCGCATCGGGAGATGTGGCGACTTCATGGCCGTGCACTTCGATGCGCCTGCGGACTCCTACCACGGCCTTTTCCAACGCTCGATGGCGATCACGTAGGGTATAGCGGGTCAAGGGCTGGTCGTTCAGGTAGAGAATGTCAAATACTCGGTACACCGGACGGGGGCCTTTGTTGTTGTACGGGTTATTCTGCTCCGCCAAGGCAGCTGTCTTGAGTGTGCCAAAGGGCATGATCTTGTCGGTCTCTGGATCCCAGGTAATCATCTCGCCGTCCAAGATAAGATTCCGCACGCCGGACGCGAAAGCATCCTTTAGGTACCGCGTCACGGCGCCCCGCTCATCCTCGAAGCCGTTTCCGTAGAGATAGGTGTAGTCTTTGGCCTTTCGCGACCAGAACGCGAAACGCTTCCCTCCAGGTGTGTTGTCATCCTCCACCATGTGCAGCTGCATTCGTTCGCCGTCCAACTTCTCCTCGATCCAGTACTCGGGGTCCTCCTCGGTTGGGCGGAGGTACTCTACCATCTTCTGAAAAGAGGCGGGCATTTGAAACTGAGCTAGCTGCGGCTGGAAACATTGCATTAGGGTGACACCGGCGCTCTCCTGCTCCAGGCGGTGGTTCGGATCGTACAGCTCCCAGCATACGCGTCGTAGACTGGACGAGACGTTGAACAGTGCCTCCGCGTCGGGATGCCAGAGGTGAAGGAAGGTCTTCTCGGTAGCGCCGACCTTCATCTGCTTAAGGATGATGCGGATCAGCCACATGAGCTCCTCGGCGTTCATTCTCTGATAGAACTCTTCGAAAATCCGGAGGTTCTCCTTCTCGCCCGCTGAGGCGGCTAGCTTGTCGAGGTGATCATTGACTTCCCGGACGCTCATGTCGCCAACCTCGGTACGCATCGGTCTTTTGGATAGGACCTCGAAGCACCGCCCTGCGAAGTCACCGGCCATTCGAGATGCCGTCGTCTGACCGGGGAGCTTCCAGTGGAGTAGGTTGTATCCGTCCTCGGAATTCCGGTCGATTTTCATGAGCTTAACCAGAAGCTTTCCGATGGCATTCTCTTTCAAACCGTAGACGCCCCGATCGCGGTCCTTGTCGGGGAGAATGAGTCGTAGTGCGGGGAATATATCATCGCCAACATCGTTGCGCCATCTTGAGATGAAGCGTTCAATAATGTGCCGCCTTTGCTCATGAGGTGAGAGCTTGGAAGGTCCATGGGGCCCAAGCTTGGTGCGGGGAATACGAGGCCCCGATGATTTCTTGTGTTCGTTCAATGGGTTGAACAAGGTCTCGAAAAGAACATGAAATGGAAGCGTATCTGAATGATTCCGTGGGCGATTCGGATAGCTGTCCACCAGTCAGTTGAGATTGCAGGGGTTTTGAGCGCCCCAGTAGGGGAAGGGAAGGTGAGGGCAAACTGTTCGTCAAGCTCTTCGAGTGTCATGCCACCGGCCATATATTGTGTATCATCCTCATTCACGTCTACCCCAGCAGGAGACGATCCGCGGTCTCCTCGTGGTTGGGTCATGGCAGCGACGGAGTTGAGTTACTGTAAGAGAGCCCCGATGATGAATGATGAAATGGCGATTGAACGGTCCCAGTGGTTTTGATCGTACTTTACGAAACGAGTCGTACAGAAGAATGAGGATTTCGACGCATCTCTTCGTTCGAGGAATTGAAACCCCGCCAGTTGGATCGCGCAAGGCTGTTCGAAAAAAGAAAGAAAATATTGGAAGTTTATGAAACGGGAAGACGACAAGGACGAGACGAGATGATAATTTTAAGGTACTTCGTTCTCCGTAGGACGACGTAGGCAACAAACAATGGAAGCTTGAGGTTGATGAGGTTGAAGGTACGTACTCAAGGATAGGTTCCCAGCTATTGGTTCAAATCCGCGTGGATGCCTAGAATGTGGGGCTAGCACGGAGTACACCGTTACGAGTAGGTACAACGGATAGGTACCTCCACTGACGTTAACTGTACGTAGGAAGTACTCCGTATTGTAGCAATTAGACACTGTAATGCTACTGTGTGGGTTTGCTTAATTTTACCACGTCCATCCACCTTTCAACTTCACACACATCTCTTGATTGCCTTCATTCCATGCTACCTAGGTTGTCTGGTTATTTGCATGAGCTCATACATCATACTGCTTTTAATCGTCATGCCAACACTCGTCTCCGATTTAATGGAGCCTCAGGACCACGCAGTCTATCCAATATTCATTCGGATACAAGACGGTGTACTATAGGCTTGCACGGCGAGGTGAAAGCTGAGAGCGACCTCTTCCGAAAGATCCGACCCCCTGTCTAAGATCGGGTGGACAGGGTGTCGTTGTTAGCCTTCTCGGCATCCACCTGCCTCATGGGCTCGTTGAGCTGGCTCCTCTTCTTGTTGCGCCGGAAGAGCCAGAAGGCGACAGCAGCGATGACGGAAAGTCCAGCGACGGAACCGACGACGGCACCAGCAATAGTAGCCGTGGACAGACCAACCGACGAGCTCTTGCTGGTAAGGTCGGAGACGGTGTGGGGGACGTTGCCGTGCCTGTCCGTCGTGGTAACCTCGACATCCTCGTCGATGCTGATCTCCGGGTTGGCGGTCGTGGCGTTGAAGCAGGGGATAGCCTCGTCGAAGGCGGAGAACTCGACGAAGGTCACATCAGCACAGGCGTAGTGGATGGTGCGGTACGCCGGGTTCTCCTCGAAGTTGGCGACGTAGAGGAGGCCGAAGGTGGCGTTCATGCCGGGGCGGATGTTGGAGGGGGCATCGGGGGCGTTGATGCAGGTGTGGCCGAGGTCTAGGCTGCCGACTTCATTAGGACCGTAGAAGGTCTCGAAGTCGTCCATGGTCTTGGGGTCTGTTTTCAGTCATTGTTAGCCATGTGTTCCCAGCTCCCTTTGTCTTTTCGCGAGATTCGAATGTTAGGAGACTTACCATCCTTGTACGAAACACTGATGTGGACAGCACGGGTCGCGTCTTGGGCAACGAGGGCAAGCTTGCCGTTGGCTGTAGAGTTCACCGTCAGCTACCGCCCCAGAATGTCCGCATGGATGCGGTAACTTTTAAAGGGATTGGAACAGATACGTACTCAAGGGGAATGGTGTCCTCTCGCCGACTCCATCGGTAGAGCCGCAAGGGGCAATCTCATCATGCCCGTCGATCCACGCACGGTCGGGGGGCCACACAAAGGCACCAGCGCCCATCGTATCGCTGGTGGTATCAGCAGCGACGGCGGTAGTGATGAAGAGGCTGCCGAAGAGGGCAGCGGCCTTGGTGGTAGAGACCATTTTAGGCTGAGTTGTCCAGAGGGGAAGTGCTCAGAGTTTGGATGATAAAATGCCAGAGAGGTCTGATATGACGAGTCACCCGTTCAACGCTTGATTGAGCACAAGGTACAAGATTGGGAGCTGTGGTGAGACAAAAGAACGGGGAATATGTGAGCATCTAGGAACTGCAGGGCATGGCCATATATGCTTCTTCATTCTCTTGCCAAGTCGTCGGCTGTCTCGCGACCCTCGCCTTCCTGCCGACTTTCTCCGTGGTCCAGCCAGCCATGTTGAAGCTAAGCCTGTCTCAAGTCTTACCATCCTCCAGAGTTTTCCTCTCTCCCACGGTCTTTCCACCCAAACAAGTTCTGTTTGACCCCGCTCGCGTCGTCCTCGGTTCGATCGAACCATGCCTCCCCACTCTACGGACCCGGTTGACAGGGGACTCCTGGGGACAAAATTTATCAGATTTTCTTGACCAATGATTGATTGTGATCCTTCCCTGCGGTGGGTCCAACCCACATCTTGCGCGATATCTGATCATCTGATTAGATGATCTATCGTTCTCTGATTGGTACTTAGAATCAACGGTCCAAATTGAGCAAGCCCAGCTAAGCGACGGCTTGTGATAGTTCCTGATGGTTTGTGCAAAATCCCTCGCTCTCAAAGTCACAGGGATGTTTTAGTCCGAAAGGTGATTTCTGTGAACAAGGTCTTCAGCGTTTATTACCCCGACTTCGGCTTGTTCGTATCTCCCACGCAATGAAGCCTGGCTGCCTGTGCCCTGCCCCTGTCATCATCACGGCCGCCACACCTGTCACCTAGACTAAATTCGTCTGGTTCCTAAGGAATTTTCGGGCCCATATCGTACCTCGGCATGTTCCATCACATTCTATTGGACTGCCGATGGAATTTATTCTGACCCGGTGCTTGTGTCGGTGGTACCGCCTAGGCACTCGCATGTTTCTCTGAAAGCGGGACGAGAAACGGCTCTGCAGCGTTCATTGCGAGATCGGAAATGAGGTTATTGGAACTTGGTTCCAGATCACCCAACTCTTCGAACTTCTTTGTGTTTTGGATTACATGCTCTCAGACTCAGATCATTCGGATCCTTGCGGCTCCGCCATGGCGCAGAAAGGATTCAAATGAAGGACAACCACCAAGGCTTGATAGAAGCCTTTGTAAGTGGTCCTCTAACTAAATCATAAAAGTGGAGGTGACCAAAGATATAAGAGGTCTAATCCTCTCCGCCTCCCTCACACCATATTCCATCTCTGCAGCCAAGCTCCCTATCCCACCCTAGCAAAAGCTCTCGCCTCAGCTTATCATCACCCACCCGTCCCTCGCTTGCTCTTTGCCAGAACACGCACGAGTCTCTCTCAGCCACTCGCTTTCTGCACCTATCCAAGACGACGACGCAGACACACACCTGCACCCAATCTGAGACCATGGTTGCAACACCCCTCATCTATCTCGGCGCTGCTGTCGCTCTGGCAGGTTATGTCTCTGCCTCTACCTTTGACAGAGAGCTTGCCGTCCGCACTTTCCGATTTCCTGATGCTGTTCCCATGGACAAGCGTCAGGCTTCTGGTGGTCAGTATCAATGTCACGCTGACTGCGGTACGTCTTAATCCTACTCACCCGAATAATGACACACTCACCCCCGTTTGCCAATATTCAGAACGTTCACTCAGCTGCGTGTTATTCTCAACATATCGAACTGTAGACCTCTAACTCTCTTTAATACCAGGCGGCACTATCAACGGTGCTAAAGACGGTGACCACTGCAGCGACAATGCCTGGCGGGACCTCCTCGATACCTGCCTTATCTGCGTCGATACTTACCCTATCTGGCAGTATTATGGAGAGAGTGTCTCCGAAGCTGCTGCGGCCTGCGGCTTAACGGTTGAGCCTGGAACTCCCGCCAGGCCCTCTGAGGGCGGAGAAGAAGAGGAGGAGACTCCTGAGCCTTCTGCCGAGCCGGAGCCCACTTCCCCACCCACCGCTGCACCTGAAGCCTCCTCTGAGCCTGAACCCACCCCCTCTACTTTGTCAGAAGACGCCGAGCGAACAGTTGCTCCCACTCGCGCTAGCAATGAGGTGAGCTCCTTCGTACCTGTTATAATTTATCCCGCTTTCCCCCTTGTCTCCGAGTGCTGGTTTGGAATGGTGCTGACTTGTTTTCCTTTGCAGACCCTGTCTGAGCCCTCCCACATTGGGACCAACGCCGGTGTTCGTCTCTCTGGTACCGGCTCGGTCGTTGGACTTTGTGCGATTGCGGCCCTTTTCGTTCTTTAAAGATCACTGTAAACGAGCTCTCTGACATTGTCCGTACTCTTTTGGAATTTGTATATACTTAAGTGGTTATTATTATGTATTTCATACTCAGCTTAGGGGTATGGAGGCTTGGCTTCCTCATAAGCTGTAGTGGAATAACGCAGTAATATTGAATCTATTGCTCATAGTTTGCTCTCCACCCTAATTTCTTCCGCCTCTATGAGATCACCTGCACTAGTACGAGTCATCAGGAAGCCAAACAGATATCCAGCTCTTATAAATGACCCTAACACTATAAGGAATCTTAGGGGGCCCGTCGCACCTTTCTCCGACTGTCCTGACTTTACTGCTTATGTTTCCTGTTACATAAGTGGCTCGTATACCGGCTGTTGCCCGAACCAGGAGGCCATCGAGACTGGAGACCGAAGACTACTAACCGAGATCTCGGTTAATACCGTGTCACACCGCTCGCGAGCGCTCTTCCATCCCGACCCATGCTCGGAATCCGAGTGTGTCCTGCTTGCTCGTTGGTGGCCACACCTCCAATGCGTGCCCCCATATTCTCCGCTCTCGGCTAAAAGGGTCTAATCATTTGCCTTCAAGCTCAGGGTGTCTGTCGAGCACCGTGACCCATTCGTCAACCGAGGGATTGGTCACATCATGCCATCATTCTCTGAGCCACGGGCGTTTTGAGTCATACATTCCTGTTGGTCAACCATGACACAGAAGCGAGATTCTTAGTAACCAGTGGATGCTGCCAGTTGCATCGTAAGCCGACTTCTGTTCCGATATGGATCTTCTTCCGCCAGAGGACTCTTAACATGTCATGGGAACATTGAAACGCCACCTTGTCGGCGGGGCCTGGTAGCCACGTACAACAAAGGAGCCTTGTAACTTGCAAGGTCCTTCCATGTCTGAGATTTTCGATTCCGTGCTGCTCTCGTGAAGATCGTGCCACGGTTGTCACCTCATGGGCCTGAATACTCAACCACGTCCCCTTGCTCGTTGACTTACACGAGATAAAAGGGCAGTGTAGTGGTTACTCGGAAAGAAAGCCAAGGGCTGTGTTGTCCAGGTATTGTGGGTGCTCTCTCATCACTAAACAGCGAAGAAAAGCAACCCATGTGAACAAAACCCTACAGTATCCATTGTTAAGCAGATGAGTTCTTGCTGAAAATTGGCTTCCATACGTTTCATCCCCCCCCGGGTTCGACTTTGCCTCTTGGAAAGTGTACCCCCATATACAAGTCAGGGATGCGATAGCTTTCGCCTTTTCACCATCCGCTCACACACAAGCTCAAAATTTCACCTCCGACGCCCTCCTTAATAGGCCAAGTCTGAAGTCTCGATGTTTCAGCCAGACCAGGCACGAGCCTCAGGGGCTCAAAGACTCAAAGAAATCCAACTCGCGAGTGCAAGCCTTCGTTTCCGCCCATTTGAGGATTGAAAGCCGAAGTACAGCTGAAACTACCACCGAGCACAGACGTAATGGTTCAGGTTGACTGTCAAAGAACAGGCACGACAATCCCTTCATATCGCGCCAACCAACTCGCGTATACCGCATAGAAGACAAAGCAGCGCACATATCTGGCGACGTAACGCCTGTTCGAGGGACAACCATTGTCGACTAGAGGAATCATACCGAACAGAGCCCAATAACGATGTCTCAAGCATCGTTGTTCGACAGGGGAGCGCGCATATAAAGAAGGAAGAAGTTATGCCTCCAGAGCTACATGATGCTAACCGACACATATCAATCGATACTTAAACAAACAAGAAAGAAAATCATCATCCTCAACAACTACGCCAGATCCGTCTGTATCTCTACGATGCGGATGCCGAAGAGAGTGCGTGACTCCAAACCTCGCTCGAGGGAGGAGAGAATAGAGGAACAAAGCAAGTTTCTCAGTTGGAACCGTAGCCGAATGCAAACCGGAGGTTCCTGGTGGGACATGAAAAGATGGACCAACGAACCCAAAGACCCATACGATACTATCCCTTCACTAGGGCTAGTGAGAATCATGCTGCTCGACTACATCGTGGACAACGAGTTGCCCTTCCCGATGCTCTTCAACATCACCCCGTTCACGAACGGGGCATGCAACCGACTGTTCAAGGTGGAGTTCCCCGAGGGCAAGGAGATGCCCGAAGGTCTCCCCAGGGTGATGATTCTCCGGTTCACAGCGCCTATAGACCCCTTTTATCAGACCGAGTCGGAGGTGTCAACCATGTGGTGGCTCGCGAGTAAGGGGGGAGTACCGGTACCGCAGGTCTTCTACTTCGACTCGACGGCAAAGAACGCGACCAACTTGGAATGGACCCTCATGGAGTACGTCGAGGGAGATACCCTTCGGGACCTCACGGAGAAAATGAATCCTCCTCTTGCGAACGACAAGAAGATGGCCATCGGTGCCGAGATCAGCCAACACTTGGAACACGTCCGGGACCTTCGCTTCGATAAGATTGGCAGCCTGTACTGCGACTGGGACACGGGAGATTTCCACGTGGGTCCCCTTGTGGACTTTGAGTACTTCGAAGGTAGGCGTCTCGACTTCCCGGCCCTGCGAGGTCCTTTCGACAGCATCTCCGAGTACTTCAAATCCTTGATGGAGATCCAGCAGATGGAGGCCATCCAAGAGCTCGAAAATGACCGGAAACAGCTGCAAAAGCAGTTGGGTCTGGAGTCGTGGGAGGCAGTTGTCGCATATGCGAAGACGCACCCAGAGATCAAACTCCCCGTGTCCGTAAGGCAGATGGTGGAGCGGGCCGAGGCCATCAATGACCGCCTGATGCCCAAGCTCCTGGCCTACTTGCAACGCCTCCCCACCTCGGAGAACGGTGATGGGAAGGCAGAAGACCAGCTCGGCCCGGTAGATGGTTGGCACACGGAGCTGATGCACCCCGATTTGCACATGGGGAACGTGCTGGTAGCGGGCAGGCAGCGCCTGCAAAGCATTGTCGACTGGGACTGGACGACTCTTATGCCCCCTCCACTCGTCGTCTGGGTGCCCTACCTGGACAGTTACTTCCAAGGCCACAAGCGGAGCAAGCGAGTGCCCAACGCCACGGCTCTGCAACTCCGTGAGATTTTGTCTCCCCAGGGGCTTGAGTGGACTCAAACCGACATTCATAAATCCATCATTGTGTCCGAGACTTTCAGCCCACCGGAAAGATACACAACGCCCAAGGCCCTGGCTTTACGGGCCGTCGGGGAGGTGGTCAAGAACGCGTCTCGCCTGAATGATGAGCAAGCGGCCTGGTTGAGCAACGCCATCAAATTCCTAGACGAGGAAGAGCAAGTCAACATCAAGGAGACCAGTGGCGCTTAAGATATGATCAATGAAACAGACAGAAATATTAGTCCCCAGGCACTTTCAGACAGTCGTGCAAAATATGGTGGCCAAGTAGGAGTGACTGTGAAGAATGTGAAAAGTCAAATATGACACAAAATTTCGAGATTGACCCTAAACGCCGCACAGAGCAAGGCGATTATGAGTGGCTTGTGATTATTTGATGAAATGGTGCGAGATTGAATGAGGCCGGGTGAGATGACTCGTGAGTGAGTGTAAGGGGCTCACTGTGAGACTTACTCACTTACCTCGGGCGATCTGCATACTCCGATCATTATGAAATAAGTTGGATCAGATCGCTGGTAGGGAAGCGATGCTCCTCGTTCATTTTGCTGGAGCACCGAGAGCTTACACGGTACGACGGAGCACCAGTGAGTATGCATCTCCTAAGCCGGGTGGTGTTGAGGAAAGTAATTAAGTTGGTCGATGTTGACGTCATGACTATGTGGCTTGCGATGAACACGACAAAGGTAATTAATTAATGGATATCTGGTCCTGTTCGTTGGAGGGTGGAGCTGGATAACGGTTGCGGATTCTCGTTGCCGTGACTAAGGCAGCGCGGCCCGTATGGGGGATTATTGTCACACTCAAAAATGTACCACTACACCAAAAAAGAATCCTCTGCTTGACGTCGGTACTTTTTGATCTTATATACCTAGTTCAACACCTCGTTTGGTGTAGTCGTACATTTTTGAGTGTAACATAGTTCAGCAATTATGGCCAGGGACTCGAGACCTCGCCCCATTAATTGCGAACAGCAGACGTGACAATCCAAAGTCGGGCACCTTGGGACCAACTCAATGAATGGATGCAGGGCGTGAGTACCTGAGCTGGGGCCAGTGTCATTATGTTGAAGCGGGGAGTACCTATGAAAGTCGAACCATCAAAGTCCCCAGAATTTCATCCCCCATTCTCGTCTTTTGTGAGGCCATGGTGATGGTGCAATATTTTCGTATTCTGCGCAATAAGTCGAGGGATGTTTTTACTAGCGAACAAGAAACTTACTCTTAAAACATCGTCACCGGATCCTGGGGTCAGGGAGGATAGGAGTGTCAGACAAAAGAAAAGACGAATGAATCCGAGACATATTACATCGAGAACCATCAAGGGTGCAGGAACGTCCGAACACAATAAACGGAGAGAACTGCTGCCAGGCACATATGGACCTAAACATTCCGGAGGATCCAGACACATCGGCCACGATAGTGCTGACCAGACGGTAGCTGTATGGAGAACGTGAGAAGACCAGGACCAGATGCTCGAATGAGACCTATGTTAGAAGAACAGCGACTTGCGATGTCCGGGAACAGGCAATGGCCTCTTGAAGTTTGAATCGGCAATAAAGTTGGTGATTCTTTGGTCGCCACGAACAGATATCATCTCCTGTCACATTTGTCCAAATAGGTTGACAGGATGCAGGTCGACGTCAGACCGGAATACTTTTATTGTCCTCCAAGGCGATCGTCCGCTCGGATATTTTGTTAGACGGCGCTCCGACCGTTTCGCGCGTGGTTATGGCCATGGCGGTTCATACCGGATGGTTCCTATCCAAGCAAAGGGGGCCAAACCCAATGGATACAGAACCGTGCTAATAGTAGAGAGGCAATGGGAACAGAAGCTTCAAAGAACTGGTATGCATCAGAGATGAATGGGCATAGACAAATAGTGAAGGCGTGTGACGAAACCGTTGCCAAGGGTGATTAATAGAAAAACATCGAGAGACCCATACCTCCAGAGACATACCATCCGTACCTGGGCTGGCTTAGTAATAAAGTCGCCCTTACCCTGTCTCGAATTTGTGTACCTATTCGAACTAGAAGTACCTGTACTTTTTGCCCACAAGAAAAGAATGCTAAGAGTCTCCAGCTTCTGCTCAGCTCAGAGTATATGTACCTCTGAATCTTACCCAGCACTAGGAGCTACCTAGCCAGGTAAGTTCACCCTTCTCGACATCGGCGACGGCAGTCTAAGAACAACACAGATCGGATTCTGGACCCCTTATTGCCCAATGCACACCCCAGTCTCCACATAAGCTATGAAACCGATGACATCACATGCTTCTTCGCTCCCCCTATCGGCCACGTCACCGTCGCAGTTCGTCACCGTCACTACGAAGCTTTTATGTCACTGACCTCAACACTAACACCCGCCAGGGATAGCTCTAGCTCCCTAAATTGGTATCCTGTGAGTAGCTGTGTACGTCATTGCCAGCTCTTCTGGATTGCTACTCAGTTGATCCTGTGAATGTGTACCAACCCGCTACCTGCTTTTGTGCACCTTGAACCAGCACTGCACCTACCCGTAATGGTTTCGTAGCGATGCCATACGGTAGGTAGGAAGAGAGAGAGCGGAGGCAACCTGTCTGGGCAAGCATTTTCCTAAGGTACTCAGGTACTTGAATGACTTGTGTATTTGCGGATTCCTGGGTCCTATCCGGAGGCCGGCTTTAGAGGCTAGGCTGACGCTCTTGCCTTGACCACACCCTTCCTCTGGCCTGGTCATGGAGTTGTTTCACAGCTAGTCCCCCATGTAGGTACTGCGTCATTGTGCACCATACCTCATGGCTTCAAGTCGCTACACAAGGTACATGGGCTGTACCAACGACGCTCCCGTCTTCGTGTCATCTTCGATTGCTCTTTCCTCCCTTGGCTGGCACCCACAACCCCCCCTTCCGCTACTGTCCTGGCCCCCTTCCCCCCTCCATGTCAACCACGTATAAACTCTGCTGACCGCTGCTCCTGTTCGTATTTTCTTATTTTACTCCTCTCCCCTCAGTTCTGCACCTACCTTATCCTTTCCACGATTACCGTTCACGTACAACAAGCCTTGTCTTTTTTTTCCCACAATAATTCGTGATACCCCTTCAAACCCTAATAACGACCATCGCGGCGTCTCTTCCACCTAACGACCGACAAACCCATATACTCCCCCACGGTTAATACAGCCACCGTCATCACGTCGACTTGATTCGCAACCACTCCGTATACCTCGTGTGATCTCTGATCTCTTTGGACTAGTTGGACTACCCGTCTGCCCATCTGCCCACCATGTCCGTCAACGTCAACAAACCCACCGACATGAAGCAAAAGGAGGCCGATGTCCACCGCAAGCTCCAGCTCTACGGCATCATCTCCGCTTTCCAGCTCGGCAAAGTTCCTTCCGTATGCTCACCCACGCAGCTCTCCCCCCCCCCCCCATTTTTGATAAATGAGACGTCTTGATGTTGATGTTAATACGTGACCAGAACGATCAAATTGATGTCGCCCTGAACAGCTTCCTCGCCTCCAAGCCCATCTCAAACCCTTCCGACAAGCTATCCGAGGAAGGCAGGTCACTTGTCGCGGACGCTCGCACCGTCGTCAAGAACGCCCAGCATCTGCTTCTCTCCAGAAACCAGGGCAACCTGCTCCAGGACTTCATCTGGCAAACCCAGCATTGGGATGCCAAATCTCTCAGCCGTCCTGGTGCTCCCGTTGATAAGCAGACTGCTCAACAGCATGGTGACCAGGCCCTCAACGGCTTGAGGACACTGGGGACGCTCATCATCACCAATGGGCAGTTCCGCAAGCTACGTAGGTACCCCCTTAATGCTCTTCACACGTGTCTCTTACCAGTACCTCACTAACTCGTGTTTTCAGTCAAGGATGCTACTGTCTTGCTCCGAGACATTGCTGGCGATGCCGCGACGAATGCCGCCTCGCACGTTAGGCCGTCCCAGGAAGAACTCGCGGACATCGACAATCCTGCGCAGGATAACGTTTGGCACGACGCCCCCAAGTTTTCTAAGGAGAACTGGAAGCAGGAGGCCCAGAATATCTACAAAGGTGACCCCAAAAAAGATCTCCGGGACACCGCCCATGCAGCCAAACAAGATGCTACCGCTGTCGGTAGCCAGACACTTCCCCAGCGGTCGGGTAGAGATGGGACTGCCGCCGCCAGTGAGCGGCAGGGCGTTCAGCAAACCACGGACGCCAACGGCAATGCCACGGGCAACCTCAAGGAGCGGGTTGAACAAAACGTTGACCCGGAAACCAAGGAGAAGATTCGGAAGCGCAACGAAGAGTATCGCCGTAAGGCCCGGGAGTATCTTAACAAGAAGGTGCCCGAATCTCGTCGGGACCAAACCGTCTTGCGCCTGAAGAAGATGGTTCTTGAATGCCAGCAGCACCCCGACTACTCGCAAGCCATCGAGACCATTCTCGACCTGATCGAGCAGTACAGCCAGCATTCCCGCGCAATCGCCGAGGGTGGTTCTGGCACCGTCAGGGAAGCCCGCGGCGGTCTTGCCCAAGCCGAGTCCGATCTCAGAGTATGTCTGAAATCTGCCCTTGTTCATCCCTGATCCATATGAAGATACCCAGCGAACATGCTAACGCTTCGTCACAGACGCTGATTGAGCGATTTGCCAACGGCACTTCTACTGGAGACCTCTGGTCTCACATTGGCCAGATATACCGCGATGCCGACCATGATCCCGAGCTGAAGAACTGGTTCAAGGCCATGAACCAGTACATCCGGCGCTGCCTCCTCCAGCAGGGCTATATCCTTGAGGACTCGTCGAATGAGGAATGGAACCGACTATATGATCACGGTCGTTATCTTCTCCGCGAGAAGTACCGGACCAACACCGATCGGGTCGTGGATGAGCTGCGCTTCATTATGAACGAGTTCGACAACGATCAACAGAACAAGGCTTTCGGACAGTCGATCCGGAAGCTCTTTAATGATCTGGGCAACGACGAGAATGGGAAGCCCGTCTTCAAGCCTCATCTGGTCAAGGACCTCACCGGTGTGATCATCCCGGGCGTCTTGGAGAACCTTGCCTACGTTCCGGTGCCCCGCATTGAGTACTCCGACCATCAAGTCGACGCTGTCATCGAGAACCTCGTGATCGAATCGGACAACTTCACTCCCAACATCTTGGAGATCAATTCGGAGCATCACTTCCGTTGGGGCCGTAAGAGGATTGCCAATAAGAACAAGCAAGTCTTCGACGTTAAGGTCTCCGGCATCCAGATGGACCTGCGGGATGTCAGCTACCATATTAAACGCAAGGAGGGCTTCCCATCTATCACGGACACCGGTGTAGCAGACTTCTTGCTTGCCGGTGAAGGTCTCACCTTCGAGATGAAGTGTGCCACTGCCGATAAGTTGGACAGCCAGAACTTCTTTAAGATTGAGAAGGTCGACGTGGAGATCAAGCACATGAACGTCAAGCTCAAGCAATCCAACCACAAGCTGCTCTTCAAGTTGTTCAAGCCGATAATGATGAAGGTTCTCAGGCCTGCACTGCAAAAGGTTGTCGAGGCGAGCATCAAGGACCAGGCCAACAAGCTCGACAGGATGCTCTTCCAGATGAAGCAAGAGGCTGACCGTGCCCTGGAGGAGGCCCGTTCCGACCCCGAACATGTTCCCAACATTTACAACCGCTACTACAACGCCATGCAGAAACGCATCCTCCAGAATAGGGAGAAGGCCAAGGAGGTGGCCGCGGATAAGAAGTTCAACATGGCCATCACCATGGAGGACAGCATCTTCCCCAATGTGAAGCTGCCAGGCGGCATTAGCACGAAGGCTACCGAGTATAGGGAATTGGCCCGCAAAGGCGAGCGTTGGGAGAGCCCGGTTTTCTCCATCGGCACGGCCAACAAGTCCACCGACATCCCCGAGGCGCCCAAGATCCAACGCAAGACGCACGTGCCCAAGGGCAGCCCGACAGGTCGTCAGGGCGGTCAGGATGGTTTCGCTGGTCAACATCCTATTGGTAGTACCCAGGGTGGTGCATATGATTCCGCCATGGGCTCTCGCATGGCTCAAGACGCTTCGCGGGTCCTTGGAGGCTCGGATGTCCAAAGCATCCCGGGTCAAACTCAGACCGTTGTCCCTCAGACCGTTGTCCCTCAGACTGTTGGCCCTCAGACTTCGACCACGATCCCGCAGTACTACTAATCAGATCACCCACTCCCCCTTTATTTCCTTTGTTATGGTTACGAAAAATCGTTCATGTTCTTAGGGTATACCCGGATGAGATCGGAGGGTAAATAAGCAGTGCCTCCTACGGCAATTCTTTCTCAGGTCTTCGTTTAGTGTTCTCCTACAACAATTCTTGCTAGTCGCGGCTCTTTATAGCTCTTTATTCAGTGCGTTGCGCCTTACCGGACGCTCAGCATGGATGGGGTTTCAGGAAGGGTAGTGTCGAGATGTTCAACAGCCATAGTTAGATGTCTCTTCCTACCGTGTATGTAGTGCGAACCTAAAATCAAGATTAGCTTTGTTTTAGCACTAAGCAGCGTGACATACATATGTGATAAAGTGTTCCTTACTAACATGTCGTTGTCGCACATCATGTTGGCGTAGCTCGTCTTAGTGGAACTCCCGAAGTGGTGGTCATTCTTGAATCTATTGGAGAAAAAGCTGGCGGTAATAAGAACATTGAGTGGGACGCAAACGAGGCCAGGGAGAAGAGCAATGAGGAACGGCATCTGTGTTTGACTTTGCCCTTTCGCCATCAAGGTGGTAGCGCTGGGACGTTGGCCAGTTCAAACGTGATATATTCTACCTACCTACATGTTGATGAGGAGGCAACGTACAGCACATGTTCAAGCAATCCTAAAGCAAGTGCAAATTGCGGCATAAAGCTGCCGCTTCAAAGCTCCGCCTTGGGGAAGATTGGCCGATGGGATCTCCAAGACATTTCAGCTTGGACAAGAGGATTGTCAGCGACCCAAGCAGCCTCCAAGTAAAGCCTGTCGAGCTCGGCGCCGACGGTGTCGTTTCCGAGCTTCAGTCGGAGCCAATGCTGGTTCCTGACGTTGGCATCGTCCACCCAAGCGTTGGTGCCGTCGGGTTCGACGTGGTTGTAGCCCCTGCGGTTGCCGTACTCGAAAGTGTCGCTGAGTCCCCGGATGGCATAGAGGACGGTGATGGGGTCCCAGGACGGGTGGGGTGCGCCGTAGGAGTGGTAGATGTAGGCGGCGCGGACGGGGTCGCCGGGCGGGCCCTCGGCCACGAAGCGGTCGCCGGACATGACGGATTGGCCGAGCTCGAAACCGGAGAAGACCATGCGGCCCGGCCAGTCGTTGATGACGTGGGCGGTGGTGGAAGGGTCGTCGGCGAAGAAATTGAACTCGTAGCCGGACGGGTAGCCTCCGCCCATGACGACCAGCTCGGAGACCTTGGCGGAGATGAGGTCCGGGCCGGAGAGGTCGGAGTAGTCATCGGCGGTCGAGTCGAGGAGGCCGGCTAGGTTGTCGAGGAAGCCGAGGGAGACGATGGAGACGCTGCCGTCCTCGGAGGCGGCGAGCGTCCTGCGGTACAGCGTGATGGGGTCCCAGGCCTTCTCGGCGGTGCCCCAGGGGAGGGTGCCGCCGGACCAGTGGCGGGCCACTTTGCTGGCGAACTCGCCCAGCTCAAAGTCCTTGGCATCGAAGAACGTGTCGTTGGTCAGCGGGCGGCGGGCGCCCACGGGAGTGTGGGCGTGATCATAGTGGGCGAGGATGGCGGAGGTGGCGAGCGCGGAGTAGGTCGAGTGCGAGTTGACGTTCACTGCGAGGAGCTTGACGTCGGGAGAGGTGGCAGCGAGGAGGAGGGCAGCCGCGTCGCTGATGGTAGGCGGGGGCAAGTTAATTCCTCCTTGAGTTACGTGAAGGTGCTGATGAGGATATGGGGGTTGTGGTACAAAAAAGGAAAAAAGAAAAAAGGGGGGGGGGGGGGGGGGGGGGGGGGAGCGGGGTTGGTGTCTTACTCGCAATCGCTGAATATATCCGTGTCGAGGATGAGGTTTTTCCGTGCTGCGGCTGTTTGGATGAGAAAGGCCACGACTAGGGCAACGGTTGCGAACATGGAGCAAGGGATCATGGTTGAGGTGGATAAGGGCAGCCTGCCGGCCCTGCCCTGCCGAAGCGATTCAGGCTAATTTTTGGGTGGTCAGAGCGGTTCCATAATATAATAGCCTTCGAAAGGGTACTTGGTAAGTGAAACCCCCGAGGTGGTTCAGAAGAAAGAATGTTGCGAGGATTAATATGCGGGATATACTCCGTGGTGATCTCGACATGGGAGTGAGTGGGAACATTTCACGATGAGTTCACGGTGTTGAGTCGTGACGACCCTTGGAGCCTGGGGGCCCCACAAGCCGAGACGCGTCCAACCACCCACTTAAAACACCCGGTTCCATCAAGCCCCGGCCAGAATCTCACGTGCCGAGACGAGTACGGATACTCGGTACCTTCCGTTCTCTACCTTCCCCTTCCGGCTGACGTTCTTGATGTCAGCAGTACAGTGGGGGCAAAGTATTTCTACTCCGTCAAAAGTATTTTCTTAGGGTCAAGAGAGATTCAATACATTGGGTGGGGTAGAAGCTTCTGCCCCCCACTGTACTGCCGAAGTTCCACATAATACATTCAGTGACTGACAGGCAGGGCTTGGCCGAGTCGAAAGTTATTCCTCGCAACATCTTCGTCTTGCCAACATTCAAATTCTTAGCACCTCAAATCGGTGGCCAGTCGATTTTATTTTTCTCGTGTCACTATGTTGTTGACCGGGTGGACGTGGAGAGAATTTATCGTTTCTGATGGTGAGGAGGCGCCTTACCGTTACCTTTGGGACTTTGGACCCGGATTTCGAGCCACAACGGGTGTCATGGCGGCCTCGGCAGTCGCTCTACATGCATTCCACATGCATTCCAAAGCCACAAAGTTCTGTTGGCGGCATCGCATCCTCGAGACGACTGGGATAGCGATCCGCAGGAACGTCGTCCACCCAAGTTATTAGCTCGGTACATACCTAATGAGTAAGGTACCTGAGGTATGGATACCGAAGACGGATTGTCCTGTCAACTCGGTAGGTTAATATAACCTACCTTATCATTAGCTTCTGACTACCTTGAGTTAACTGTTCCTGGCCTAGGACTCCAGGCACACTTTCAGCTTTCTTTCGAGGACGCTGGTTGACCGATTCCTCGTTACGTCATCAGTTGAGAGCTCACAAAACCCAAATGTCCGCATCCCCTCGGGGTTGCTGTGCTTGCAGCCACTGCGCACTTTGGCACCAACTGGACGACATGCAGATCTTTCCCTATTTGTTCAGAGACGGGAAACAAATGATAAGGCCGATGGATCAATGGCGCCATCGTTTCCTGGCTTTAAGCGTGCATATATGTACTGAGTACGGATACGCTGCCGGGCTTTTCTTGCAGCTCGACGACGCCTATCCTGCCGCCCGTCTCCGGACTCACCGGCCTGACACGCGGGACCTGCCAATATTTAGGGGCCTTCCCCAGGTTTGTTTCCCCCTTTCCCCTCGCATTTCTTCTTCATGGATGGAATTGGCTTTTGTACCTTCACCTTTCCCTACTTGCGCCAACATTGCGCCACCAGTGCGCCCAGCTTCTTTCTGCCTCAAACTTAGCTTTGAGCCGCTGTCGGGGATCGCAGAAATACCCGTGGCGTTCGATTGACAAGTCGCTCAACCTCGAGTACAAATCTGCGCCCATCGGTCATCTCGACTTTGCCTCGACCCCATCGTTTTGTCCCTTTTAGACACCTCGCACCGTGCCCCAAGCGGACGCTGTAGCTTCAGTCATGGCGAGCCAATTGGAACAGGATTCCCCGACGAAGGGTGAGGTCAAGCCTGCCTCGCCGACCTTCGACACCATCGGTAAATCCGACGATATTGTCCGAGATGCCAACATCGATTTCGATTCGAGTTCCGATGACGAAGGTGTCTATCCAAAGGGTACACTTGACCCTGTATATGAGGCCAAGGCCCGCGTTCTCAACCGCGCTGTAAGTTCTCCGCGCAACCCCCGGACGGGGAGGCCGGCTTTGCTTTTTCTTTTTTCTTTTCCTCCCCCCCCATAGACGACACCTTTGTTTGTGATGAGAAGCTTAAGGCGTACTAACCTGCGGTTGCCTTCTGGCCCACACTCTAGATCCAAGAGATCGGCATGGGTCGCTACCAATGGCAGTTGTTTTTCGTCATCGGCTTCGGCTGGGCCGCCGACAACCTTTGGCCCATCGTTACCTCACTCATTCTCACACCCGTCGCCAACGAGTTCAACCCGAGTCGCCCGCCGCTATTGACGCTAGCACAGAATATTGGCCTGCTTGCCGGCGCCGCCTTTTGGGGGTTTGGCTGTGATTTCTGGGGTCGTCGGTGGGCATTTAACATCACCCTCGGCCTGACCGCCACCTGGGGCCTGGTTGCTGGAGGTGCCAACAACTTTGCCGCCATTGCGTCCTTCGCTGCCTTGTGGTCTTTTGGTGTTGGCGGCAACCTCCCGGTGGATGCTGCCATCTTCTTGGAGGCCCTTCCCTCTACCCACCAATGGCTGCTTACCGCACTCTCCGTAAAGTGGTCGCTTGCGCAGTTGCTCGCCACTCTCATTGCATGGCCCCTCCTCGGAAACCTCACCTGCGAACAGGGCGAGAATTGCACCAGGGGTGCCAATATGGGATGGAGGTACTTCACTATCACCATGGGCGGCATCACAATGCTCATGTTCTTGATCCGCTTCCTGGCTTTCAAGATCTACGAGTCGCCCAAGTTCCTCATGGGCAAGGGCCGCGACGAGGACGCCGTCCGTGTCGTCTACGAAATCGCCAAGCGGAACAACAGGGACACCGACCTAACTCTCGACCACCTCAAGGCCTGCGAGCCGGAAGGGTACGTCGCTCGGACCGACGTCGCGACGGCCGCCAAGAGATATGTCGAGAAGCTCAGCTTCAGCCACATTCGCCAACTCTTCGCGACTCGTCGCCTTGGCATTAGCACTGGCCTCATCATGGCCATCTGGGCTCTCATCGGCCTCGGCTATCCGCTCTACAACGCCTACATCCCTTACATTATGGCCACTCGCGGCGACGTCTACGGAGACGGCAGCACGTACATTACCTATCGCAACAGTTTGATCATCGCCGCCGTTGGCGTGCCTGGAGCCCTGCTGGGTGCTTGGTTGGTCGAGCGGCGCTTGGTCGGTCGTAAGGGCACCCTCGCTCTGTCGACTGTGGCCACCGGCGTCTTCCTCTATGGCTCCACCACCTCGAGGACCTCCAATGCTCTGTTGGGCTTCAACTGTGCCTTCAGCTTTACGAGCAACATCATGTACGCCGTGCTCTACGGTTTCACCCCCGAGTTGTTCCCCACTCCTCAGCGAGGCACGGGCAATGCTCTCACAGCCACCTCCAACCGCGTGTTTGGTATTATGGCGGTACGTGTCGCCGCATGTTTCTCCCGAACAGTGGAGATGAAAACCCCGCAATGTGAACTAACTCGTCTTGCAGCCTATTATTGCCATGTTCGGGGACCTCCAAACGGCTGCCCCTGTCTACACGAGCGGCGCCTTGTTCATCGCCGCAGGTATAATTGCTCTGTTGCTTCCATACGAGTCACGGGGCAAGGCGGCGCTGTGAGCTTGATACGGACTTATCAAACGCGCGTGAAGGCGCTTCTCAACTTTGGTAGCATGCCCCTTTTCGTTATCTGATACCCAAGGCCCGACCATCCTCGTCCGTCTGCATCTTAATTATATCTCAGCAGTGGAGGATCGTTTATTCCCCCCCGGTTTAGCGTTTATCTTGGTATTCTGGCCCACCTCTTTCTTTGTACCACGAACAGAAGTGCCGCCCTCTGTCGTCTGTCCGACTCTGCGACTCTGCGTTACCCGTGGTGACTGCCCCCCACATTTTGTGTAGACATTGGCCCCTGCCTGCCCCTCTCTTGTTGAGACCATAGGTGAATTGTTGTGCAATACTAGGCTTGGCTCATCGCTCTGCGGTGCTAGAACCGATGAACTGATTATTCTCCCGGTTGGATCACGAAGTGAAAAGTCGTTGTCAAGTTATGAGGTAGTGAGGATGTTGGTCTTAGCTCCAGGAGCAGAGCAGCCACAGTAGGGGCGGCACGACGTTAGCATCGCCACTGTAGGTCTTGAAGCTGTGCTCGAGGCCGGACGGGGAGCTGGTCCTGCCTACAGCTTGGTAGATGGGATTGCAACTGTTGTCTTTACAAGGGCAATGGATTCTTTATAGATCGTTACTTGTGTGATTTATGTCCAGACAATTACGGAGTGTTACTTCTGTTCTCAATGTGAGCCAGAGGAGACAACGTACTCGTATAGCTCTAAAATCGGGGTTGTCTGTGGCCTTTGGTCCTTTCATGAAACGCAAACACGTTCGTCAGAATATACGGAATACTCCGTATCATGGTATCTTGACGCCCGCTGTTGGGTAAATTCCCCATGGCAAAGAACGTCCATTAGTATGTGCCTAATTGTTTAGCTTCTCGTATCGGTGTTGCTGAAATCGTTGAAGCAATGCCTAGCAACTGGACTGGCGGTTGTCTCTAGGTGTTCTTCCCAGGATTGTCATCTTGGATGTCTTTTCTCATTCATGGGAAGGGAAAATCAGTGTTGGTAAAGTTTAACAGATTGGTTATGGTGATTGTCTCTTCAATCAACGCAGAAAAGCCGTGGGACGGACACAGAATAAGGTAATACCTAGGGAATATAGGTATCGTAGGAAGCCACTGATACGAGTCGAAATACAGCTGCGGAGTAAGAATTATTACGGATAGTACGGGTAGGTACCTACGCCGCAGCTTTATTCTTGGTTAGTAATTACCCCCTGGAGACATGTCGGGAGTCGGGAGGGGAAAGTTAGAAAGGGGAAGTGGGCCCCTCCCGACAACCCTCCACCCCTTATTCCGAACCGAGGCGAGCACAGCCTTCCTGCCTTTTCCCTTTTTCACTCAACCATTGTACGGTAGGTAGGTACCTTAGGTACTGGGCAATGGCTGCACTGCCACCCTGCTGCTTCGTAAGCTTCGGGGTTCTTTCCATCTAGCAACCAAGCAGATGCACGCAAATTGTTCTTTAATCGTCCATTATTCCAAACCATTTTCCCACGCGCCTTCTGTAAAGTTTTTTTTCCTACACGCATATATTTCCCCCAAACCAGTCTGCATCTTTCCATCCCTTGGTGGCGACTTGTCCAGTTCTTGCCAAGCATTACCTCTTCAGCGGTTGTCTCACCGTCCGTCCGTCCAACCCAACATAAGAGTGGGGCGTATCTTGCGGGGTTCCTTCCAACGAAGCGGCGACCGAATCAACACCAACAAATCACGACCCTAGAGAGCGACTGATAGACACGTCGCTCGTCCTCGTCTCTTCCATCTCTACGTTAGCTGACCTCTACATCATCATTCTCGCTATACACTACCACAGCCGGGCAACCTGACGCTTTTGTATCGTACTATCCCGACTGACTTGGCTGGCCTTGCGTCGACTTCGTACCGTCTTCACCAGCCGGACTGTTCATCTTCTAGCCGACCACATTCCTTCCCACCGCCCATTCCCCCTTTTCTGCGCATCTTGGCCTCACGCTTTCGCAAAATGTCGTGGAAATTGACGAAGAAGCTCAAGGACACCCATCTTGGGCCCTTGGCCAGCACCTTCTCCCGCTCGCCATCAACCTCCACCATTACAGACAGCGAAAAGGCCCAACCCAGCCTATCGGGGTCGGTGACACCTACGACGGAGGGAAACATCGGTACGCGAACCCATATGTTTGCTTGAATCGGACGGAGCCCCAAACCCGTCCGACACGGCATGCATTTGATACTAACTGTCGTAGCCGCCTCGGAGGCTATGGTCCAGGCCCCTGTCGTTAACCCCCCCAAGCCCGGTATCCTCGTCGTTACCCTCCACGAAGGTCAAGGCTTCTCCCTCCCCGAACAACACAGACAAATCTTTGCTTCGTCGCATCAAGGGTCGCTGTCCACTGGTGGCACTACCGTCGCTGGCTCCGTCCGCCCCTCTTCCTCCCAACGAGGAACCATCGGCTCTTTTATCAGCGGTGGCCGCCCACAGACTTCCGCCGGCGGTGGCTTCAGCGGAATTCCCACCAACCATGGCCGTATTTCCGGCAAATACATGCCCTACGCCCTACTGGACTTCGACAAGATGCAAGTCTTTGTCAACTCGGTTGAAGGAACACCGGAGAACCCTCTCTGGGCCGGAGGAAACACGCAGTACAAGTTCGACGTGTCTCGCGTCACGGAGCTCGTCATCCATCTGTACATGCGTAATCCTATGGCCCCTCCTGGATCAGGCCGTAGCCAGGATATCTTCCTCGGGTTGGCCCGCATCAACCCCCGCTTCGAGGAGAGGCACGACTTCGTCGAGGACCCCAAGGCGAACAAGAAGGACCGCGAGAAGGCCGCAGCCGAGTTTAACAACCGCGAGCGCGCTCTCGGCCATAGTGGAGTTGAGTGGGTGGACGTACAGTACGGCACTGGAAAGCTCAAGATTGGCGTCGAGTACGTCGAGAACCGCGCAGGCAAGCTCACTATCGATGACTTTGACCTGCTCAAGGTCGTTGGCAAGGGCAGCTTCGGCAAGGTTATGCAGGTGCGCAAGAAGGACACGAACCGAATCTACGCCCTGAAGACGATCAGGAAAGCAAAAATCATTTCTCGATCCGAAGTCGCCCATACCCTTGCCGAACGCTCCGTATTGGCGCAAATCAACAACCCGTTCATCGTCCCCCTCAAGTTCACCTTCCAGTCGCCCGAGAAGCTCTACTTCGTGCTAGCCTTTGTCAATGGAGGCGAGCTTTTCCACCACCTACAAAAGGAGACAAGATTCGACGTCAACCGCTCCCGGTTCTATACCGCCGAACTCCTGTGCGCCCTCGAGTGCCTGCACGGCTTCAACGTCATCTACCGAGACCTCAAGCCCGAGAATATTCTGCTCGACTACCAGGGCCACATCGCTCTGTGTGATTTTGGTCTCTGCAAGCTGGATATGAAGGATGAGGACAGAACTAACACCTTCTGCGGCACCCCCGAGTATCTGGCGCCCGAGCTATTGATGGGGCAGGGATACAATAAGACGGTGGATTGGTGGACCCTGGGCGTTCTTCTCTACGAGATGCTCACGGGTCTTCCTCCTTTTTATGATGAGAACACCAACGAAATGTATCGCAAGATCCTCTCGGACCCCCTCCACTTCCCTGGTCACGATATCGTCCCTCCTGCGGCCAGGGATCTCCTGACCAGGTTGCTGAACCGCGATCCAAGGGAGCGTCTCGGAGCCAACGGATCAGCCGAGATCAAGGCGCATCCTTTCTTCCACGCCATTGACTGGCGCAAGCTCCTGCAGCGCAAGTACGAACCGGCGTTCAAGCCTAATGTGGTACGTGAAACCCTCTGCGAGTGTTTTCTTTCTCTCTTGTATGTGGATGTTTTACTGATTGAGATCATTATTCAGGTGGATGCCCTCGACACTAATAACTTCGACCCCGAATTTACCTCAGAAGCGCCCCAGGACTCGTACGTGGAGGATGCGATGCTGTCGCAGACCATGCAGAACCAGTTCCAGGGCTTCAGTTACAACAGACCGATTGCCGGACTGGGAGATGCGGGTGGTAGTGTCAAGGACCCGTCATTTGTTGGCAGCATCCAGGAACGATAAACATTGTTTCCCCCCGGGCAGAAGAGAAGGGTTTAGACAGCATTGTCGTCAGTGGAGCTTTTTGCGTCTTTCTTTACACGGCGTTCCGGAACATTGAATGCCTATGGGGAAACCGGCATGTAGATAGGCACAGGCCGTTGGGCAGACAGATGAAATACTCAGCATCGTTTATGACAGGAGTTGGCATGAGAGTCTATGTGAGAAGCGTTGTTAGACCAATGCTTCGCAAGAAACAAACAAGGGCTTTGGCCGTCAACCCCGTGAGTATCCGTATGTAGAATGGCGATAAATTGGCAGATCAACGGCTCTCTATAGGACTAGAGCCTAGGATCAACAATCCACCGATACCAGCTCAGCAAGTAAATCACCTGTGACACCTTTTGTACTATGTGAAACAAAGGGATTGAAAGCCCTCTGGAAAATCGGCTCGAGGTTGGGAAAGGAAAGGAAAAAGGTCACGTGTATGGTCATGTGGTCTTCATGAATGAACCGAGCTTAGCCCCACCGAAACTCAAGTTTGAGAGATGTTTATTGGTTGGCCGAGGGTGGGTGCTCAAACAAGGTGGGTCGAGAAGCTCTTTACGGTGGAAAAATTTCCAATCCGTGGGTGAAGGAAAAAATAGTACAACCAAGAACAATCGTCGGTCGCGCAGTCCATCTTTGGTAGAAACCGACGTCCAATTGCACCACTCCAGCTGTCTACTGCCGACTTTGATTCCATCTGAATTGATAGGCTTCGGCGACAGTCTTTTTCAGCATGGCGTCTGTCAATTACATCCTCTATGAGGCCCCGATGGGCTATGGTGTTTTTCAGGTCGAACACCAAGCTGACAGCATCGGTCTTCGCTCCAAGGAGACCCAAGAAACCCTCAATGACCTTTCGAAGTTTGGCAAGATGGTCAAACTCCTCAACTTTACCCCATTCCAGTAAGATTTTACCCGAAAAAAAGAAGAAGAAGAAACCCACCCCCAAGTCCTCGGGCGCCCGAGTCGAGTTGCAGGCGGGAGGAACATGGACACTGGGAGCCTGAGAGGGATGAATGTGTACCGAGGACGAACTTGGAGATGCTGGATATAGGGACACTGGGGGACTAACTAGGTGGCACAGGACCGGAAAGGAAGCCCTAAGTGAAATCAACATGATCTCGGAGGGTCAAATGTCCGATAACCTGAAATCCATCCTCGAGCTCAATCTCCCCAAGACGAGCGGAAAGAAGAGCAAGGTCGTCCTCGCCGTCGCCGAGAAGAATTTGGCCAGCATGATCAAATCCACCTTCAACGGTATCGAATGCGAAACGAGCGAGACGTCCGAGGTGGCCGCCGACTTCCTGCGCGGCGTTCGCCTGCACGCCGACAAGCTGCTCAAGGGCCTGCAGACGGGCGAGTCGGCCCAAGCCGGCCTCGGCCTCGGCCACGCCTACTCGCGGAGCAAGGTCAAGTTCAACACCACCAAGAACGACAACCACGTGATCCAGGCCAGCGCCACCATCGACTTCCAGGACAAGGGCGTCAACCAGTTCTTCATGCGGGTGCGGGAGTGGTACGGCTGGCACTTCCCCGAGCTGATCAAGATCGAGTCGGACAACCTGACCTACGCCAAGCTGGTGCTCGCCATCGGCGACAAGTCGACGCTGACGGACGACAAGGTGGACGACATCGCCGCCATTGTCGACCAGGACGGCGAGAAGGCCCAGGCCATCATCGACGCGGCCAAGGTGTCCATGGGCCTGCAGATCACGCCCGAGGACATGGAGATCGTCAAGGGCTTCGCCGAGGCGGTCGTCCAGCAGGCCGAGGCCCGCCGCGCCACGGCCAACTACCTCGACCGGAAGCTGCACATCGTGGCCCCCAACCTGCAGTGCCTCATCGGCACGCCCGTGGCCGCCCGCCTCATCTCCCACGCCGGCTCGCTGACCAACCTGTCCAAGTACCCGGCCTCGACGCTCCAGATCCTCGGTGCCGAGAAGGCCCTCTTCCGCGCGCTCAAGACGAAGAGCAACACCCCCAAGTATGGTCTCATCTACCACAGCAGCTTCATCGGCAAGGCTGGGGCTCGTCATAAGGGACGCATCTCGCGCTACCTCGCCAACAAGTGCAGTATCGCCAGCCGGATCGACAACTTTTCTGAAGAGCCGTCCGTCAGGTTTGGTGAGGTGCTGCGCCAGCAGGTCGAGGATCGGCTCGAGTTTTACGCGTCAGGGAAGAAGCCCGCTAAGAACGCGGATGTAATGGTAAGTGGATATGTCTTCTGCTTTTTTTTTGTTTGTTTTTTCATCCTCTTTTGTCGTTGGATCGCCCATGTGACGGAATACTGACTGGGATATTTAGGCATCCGTGCTCAAGACCATCGAAGGTGACGCCATGGACATCGATCAGTCCCAGCTCGCCGCTCCCGCCGCCGACGTAGGAGAAAAGGAGAAGAAGTCCAAGGACAAGAAGGACAAAAAGGAGAAGAAGGACAAGTCCGACAAGAAGGAGAAGAAGCGCAAGCGCGAGTCCGAAGTAGGCGCCCCAGAAGAGCCCGCAGCAGGCGGCGATGGCGAAAAGAAGAAGAAGAAGAAGAAGAAGTCCAAGCACGATGACTAGATAAGCGCATCTTGGGGTCGGCTTTTTCTTGGCTTGTCTCGGCTCGTTCGTTTCTGTTCTGTGTTCTTGCTTACGGTCTTTGGTTGGAGTTGCAAGGGATCTACGGCATGAGGAGTTTCTTTGGGCAATTTCGATGTCTTGTCTTTGCATTGGCGTCACATGTTAGACGCGTCTATGTACCATCTCATGAAGGTTCATACCCAGCTCATTCGACAGGTCCATAATTTCTGGCCTTGTGATATTTGCGTGTGACGAACATGAGGCTTGGGCGAGTTGAACAATGTCCAAACAGCCATACCGTTGCTATTCCCTGTGGTAAGGGCTAACTAACACGGAATTGTTCATACGCTACATAAGGGGGCCGGCCACACAATGCAAGCAATTAATCATCTTTCAATTCATTCCCCTTTCCATCGTGGCCCATCCTCATCATTTCATCCCATAAAGGCCTGGTGACAACAGAACAAAAACGAGAAACGCCGCAGGACGCCATGTGCTGTTCCCGAAACCACCTAACCGCTCTGCTATGCTGCAGGGGCATGTCTGCCCACCGCGTCCCTTCTCCCCTTCCTCACCCGGGCTACTGCCTCCCGTACCTCTTCTCTTTGCTCTGAATGTACTGTAGATGTGGGATTTCCAAGCACTTCACTCTTCCAAACGAAACTCTTGGTGGGAGCTGGCTGGCATCCATTGTTCACCGAGTCACCCACGCCATGGTCCCCCTTCCTCTTTTCTCGTCTCGCACGCTTCGGCTTCGACTTGGAGCCTCGTCATCATGCTCCCTCGCTGCCTAGCTCTGCCGTCCATTTTTGGTGTGCTTCGACATCGCTCATCGATACAGTCGGTGGCGTCTCCTTCAGCGCAAGCTTAAAGTCCTTGACGTCGACGGTCGGCGCGAGCAGGTCGTCGGACTGCACGTCGTGCCAGCTCATCTCTTTGGCGGCAGGGTCGCCCGGCGAGCAGGGCGTGAGCTTCTTCTGCCCGTCTACTATTACCTGTTGTTTCCCCCCACGTAGCACGTCAGTGAACTACTACTCTCTACACTCAGGGGAGCCAAAACCCTGCCAAATCAGGGGCAAAAGGGCCGAGTCCAACGTACCTCTTTATAATGTGTCGCTTGTACAATCTTAGCCACGGGCCTCATGAGAGCGTGCTGTACTACGTTGGCAATATCGCTGCCCGAGTACCCTTCACTCGACTTAGCGAGGGCGGTGTAGTCGTTCACGGCGAGATTGGTCTCCGTGTCACCGACGGCGATCCTGAACATGCTGGCCCGGCCGGCGGCGTCGGGGAGACCGATGTGGATACGACGCTGGAAGCGGCGCCGGATGGCCGAATCGAGCTGCCAGGGGATATTCGTGGCGCCGAGCACGAGAATGCCCTTGCTGTCGTTGCCCACGCCGTCCATCTGCACCAGGAGCTCTGTCTTGATGCGCCGCGACGCCTCCGAGTCGCCTTCGCCTCGGGGCGAGCAGAGAGCGTCTATTTCGTCGATGAAGATGACGGATGGTTTGTTTTCGCGGGCCATGGAGAAGAGGAGTTTGACAAGTCTGTCGTGCGAGGACTGTTGTTAGCCAAACGTTTTCGACCCGCGTGTTTCCAACCCCTGCCTTCTCCCTGTCTCCCTGTATTCCAGTTGTTCGGCATCCAGCAGGGGGCGGGGGGGGGGGCAAGGTTTCCTACCTTTCACTCTCGCCCATCCACTTGCTGATCAGATCGGAACTGCTCACGCTGAAAAATGTGCTGTTCGCTTCGGTCGCGACGGCTTTGGCCAGGTAACTCTTGCCCGTACCCGGAGGGCCGTACAACAGGATGCCCTTCCACGGCTGGCGTTTCCCCTGGAACAAGCTGGGGAAGCGGATGGGTATCACGACGGCCTCCTTCAGAGTCTCCTTGGCGGCCTCGAGGCCAGCGACGTCCTCCCAGCGAACATTGGGCCTCTCTTGAAGGATGGCGCTGCTGAGGGCGTTCTTGAGCTTCTTATCCTCGCCGTCTTCCTCCTTATCGTCCTTGCTCTTCCCGTTGGCGCCGACGGCTCCTTTCCCCGCGGTTTTCTTCGCTTCGACTTCATCGAGGTGGGATTTCAGCTTCTCGGCGCGGTCCATGTATTCGGCGGTCTTGGCGCGGATCATGTCCTTGGATTTGGGGTTCTTCTCGTATTTGATGGCTAGCACGAATACTTCGAGGGATTGTTTGTAGAGGTTGAAGGCGCGCTCGTATTCGCCCGCATTGTCGGCCTCGATGGCCTGCTTGACGGTGTTGACCGCCCGGCCGAGAAAATCAACGTTCGACATGTTCCGTCGTCTAAGAGAAGGGCGAAGCGGGGTGCGAGGCGAAGGGAGAAGGGGAGGGAAAGCCACCCGAAATAATCGAGGGTGGTGTTTCGCAAGACGGGTATATCGCGGGCTATGGTGGTATCGTCAGATAGCAATGACGGTCTTAATGGCGCTGGGGATGTTCGTAGGTTCGAAGCGTGCCACAAGATCTTGAAAAGGCGGTGATTGTCGGTCGACGTCGTCTCTGCGGGGTGGAATCGCAAAGGAGACTCGAGATAGTACAGACAGCCCTTGGGTAGATCCAAACAATGGCACAAGACTGAGATTTGCAAAACAGAGGTGTTGCGTAGCCAGAAGTGGGGGGTTGTCCGACCTGGGCCGATGTGGGCGAGAAAGTGGGCGAGGGGGAAGCAGGAACAAGATCGACGACGGATTGCCCACCAAGTGACGTTGCCTGGGGTGTTGTGGCTGTGGTGGGGGCAGTAAGGGGGGGGGGTTGTGACAAACCCAGAGCTTACCGTCTTATCGAGGTATAAGATTACAAAGGATTATTCTCAAAACGAAGACACCTGTCAGGGCAGGAAAGGTTGGAAAGCTCTCGCCATTTCCTATATCATTAAGTAAGACATACCTGTTTATTTATTAATTGCTTTACACATTTATGTTCGTCTATAGAGTGTTCTAATTGTGACCATCTGTTCATGGTTATACCATGCTACGGAGATTCCCCCTAGTGCTCTTAAGCGGGCGTTTGCGATTATGAGAAACAGTGGGGGGTCGTCAAGGGCCTGGCTACGTACCTTAGGTATCCCGGTGTTCATCCTCAATTGTCGTCTCACAGATGAATGAGTCTTTACCTTTAACAGCCGGATTTTGTCTATCCACATCGGTCTTGAATATCTTAATGTCTTACCAGCCGACAATATACTCATTGCCTTCTCCTGAAATTTATTCGAGTACGGAAACAGAATAAAGAGGTGTCCTATCTTGCTGCGTTCCGGACTCAGTCCTACCAACAAAATCTTCCAAGGAGGGGTACCAAAGGAAACATTGAAGCTCACAGCGGTCTGTCATTCACCATGGCCGAGCTTCAAGCACGCCTTCAGGCGCTCTCGGAGGAATACACAAAATTGCAATTAGGCAAGTAGTATTGTCTAAACCTGGATTTGGTGCTATTATGCTAATAGAGCGGTGCATAGAATTGCAAAACTCGGTACAAGCGAGGCAAAAGCTTGAGGCTCAGAGACAGGAAAACCTCGGGGTGGAGCAAGTAGGCGGATCAAGTCCCTCTTCACATCCTCCCCGGCGCTCCCCACTGAGATACCCAATGCCTCCATCCTAACATCCTACCTTAGGAATTCAAGAACCTCAAGGATGGCGAACGCATATACAAGCTGGTCGGCAGCGTCCTCTTGGAGCAGGACAGGGCCGAGGCTGAGAGCACGGTCAAGGGACGATTAGAGTTTATCACCAAGGAAATGTGAGGAACATCGACGATACCTTTTTTTTCTTTTCTTTTCTTCTTGCGACCTTGGACTCCATGTGCTAATGATCTGTGCAGTGAGAGGCACGAAGCTACTCTGAATGAGATCCAGGAGAAGCTTGACAAGAAGAAGGCAGAGATCATCCAGGCACAATCTGCAGCACAAGCTGCTGCCGCTGCAGGTCAACCGGCGGGCAAAGGCAAAGCTGCCGCAATGGGCTAGGCGAGGGATAGCGGAAAAATAAGAAAGTGAGTGGCGGGTGTGGTGTGGTTATTATTAAGTTGCTCTAAGAGTTGGGTTTGGTCGTTATCCTCGATCATGAACATGAATGATGCTAGCCCGAACGCCGTCTATCTGATGTCTGCCCGCCAAGATTTTCCATCCGAATCCCACGTGCGACGCCAGAATCAGTTCAATGCCAGGATGGTGAAACCCCACGGCAACCCCATGTTCCTCGAGGGAAGTTCCGTCGCCCAGCCGATGGCAGATTGGCCATCCTCTCCCAACCAATCCTCGCCGTCGTGGCGGTCTTCCACGGCCCGGACCATGACGTCCCTGATCTGCTGGGGCGCGTAACACCGCGCGAACACCTTGCTTCCCTCAATCGTCTCGACAAGTCTCCTCCGGTGGTCGCTCTCCGCGAAACGTCGGACCTCTGCGCCGAAACGCTCTACGCTGACCAGCCTGCCCGAGTCAGTCGTCCGCTCCAGCACAGCGACAGTGCCGGCGACGACCTGAGCTAGTACACGGGCCTTGGTGGCGTCGTCGAGGGAATCGTCGAGTAGGCTCAACCCCTGTGCGTCCGAGTCCAATAGGCCGCGCACCTCCTCGTCAAATGTTGCTTGTAGGATGCTCCGGAGATTTTCCAGGCCGGAGAGGACGGCGCGAGCTTCGTAGGCCTCGAGGATTTGTTCGAAGCATTGGACGGCTGACTCCCAGATGGAATCGGTGGTTTGGATGGAGGCGTGGCCTAGGGTCACGGAGAAGGAAGGCAGAACGCTATCGATAGCGTCTGATGACCAGGTTAGCTGATGCGGTGGGGGGGTGATTGATGGTAATGCGGTAACGTACCTTTGCCCTTTTGAGACAACATGTTGAATGGAAGGAAAAAAAAGTGGAAAAAGAAATTGTAGACTGGTTGCTTTGGAGCTGATATATCCAGACAGATGAATTTGCACTAATGAGTGTAGTGTGAAGTTCCAACGCATTCGATGACGGACACTTTTATGCTCTAATTCCAGGAGAAAGAAATTTGGATTACAACAATTACTCCCAGGGGACAACGAGACCGGAATCCGAAATATATGTTTGTTTGATATTGATAAAAGCTCGGACGATGTGGCAGCCTTGCAGCCTCATGAGGACAGTAATCTCGGGCAGGGTCGCTTTTTCCCGAATGATCAGGCCATAGGCAGGGGCAGGAGGCAATATTCGGTACCAATTCATCTATTCATCCTTGTTCCCCATCGCCACCGGGCTACCTCCCGGTGGTTGAATGTGACAGCCACGGTCAGAACGTTCCGAATGTTCCTGGGAATGCAAAAATTAAAGCCTTGTGTCTAGGTCGTCGAGGATTGTGAATGACGGGGGAGGAGCCGATTATTCCCGACCGGCAGGCAAACCCACGTCCGTCCGTAGGTTGTAATTACGGATAAGACAATGGTCAGAGGCAGGATGATTACGGAGATGCTACATGAATAAAGCGTGAGGCGAGTCGAGGGACGTTGTAGGTAGGTGAGATCGGATGGAACGGAGAGAAACGGAGATTATGGTGGTGCATTCCCATATTGCGTTGGTGCAACCGTTGGAACGTGGTGGGTGGGATGGAAATATGGAAATGATGGGAATGGCGGGGAATGTACTCCGGTATTCCGTCATTTTGGTTTAACTTTTGATTCTCATTCTTTCCCGGAGTAATGCCGGATCTTGGTCAGGTGGAACAACATGTGACTTTCCCCTCATCCGATGCTACGCGAGGGGGGTTCTGATCTGCCGTGCGTTATGTCAGACCCCCCACCCACCCGAAGGCAGCTAAGGAAAGGTAGGGAAGGTCCCTGACTGACCTTTTGACGCGTGGTCCAAGATACTGTGGGAAGACATCCATCATTCCTCCGTCCTCCTGCGGATCAACGCAGTTTCCCTTAGCAACGTAGCGTGCGAAGAATAGACCGAGCCATGGCCGAATGACCGCGACCACCTCTTGATCATCGACGTCCCAAGTTCCGACTTTCGACTTTCGACTTTCGCTTTCATCCTCCCACCTTCGAAACTCTGCCAGGAACCCGTTCGTCTGGCCCATCACGATGAACGGCACGTCAATACCAAGGCCGAGCCGGCCTACTAGCTCGCAGGAGCTTGCGGCCATGGCAGAAGACTTCCAGTTTCAGCATACGATTCCTTTCAAGTACTGGGCTCGCTCCGCCGATACCCTCTATCAAGAAGTGCGTCATCTTCTTCCGCCTCGGTGCGCCGGTATACATCGAAGTTGACCTCGCGGTCTGCTAACGCATCTCTCAGGCAGGGTTCGCAATGGAGGAAGGCGACTATCGAAAGGCCTATCTTATGCTCTGGCGTCACTCCATCCTGGTCCTCAAGCACCTCAATACGCACCCCGAAGCGAAATCGCCCGTGAACAAAATTATCGCTAAGCCTCTCCGAGACCGACAGAGCAAGGAAGTCTTCAAGCGCCTCGAACAACTGAAGCCGCTGATAGATCGGGAGTACGAGGAATGGAAGTCCATGACAGCATCACAGAAGCAGATAGAGGCTGAACGTTCCCATTCGAGGGTCCGGAGTTACGACAGCTTCTCTGCTCGGGACCCCACCCTGAGCGGCAAGGCCAAGGTGCTTGACGTGGGGGACAACCAGGACCTTGCCATCGGCCTTGCGCAACGAGACTATCAGCTCCGAGATGCGCGGAGGAGGGGCACACGGCAGGCAGGCGTCACCGAAGAGCTGGAGATGGAACGTCGCAAGGGGGGCACGTGGGATGACTGGAACGTACAAGATCATAAGCCCCCTCCAGAGTCCGAACACCCACTCGAGCGGAAACCCGAACCAAAACACGAAGGAAGCCTCCCAGAGGGACCAATAAATGACATAGACGAGGATGAAGAGTTGCGGAAGCAGATGGAGGCGACGCGGCGCTGGCTGGATTACAACGCCGTGGGCGAAGAAGAGGACACCGCACGTGTCGAGGATGCCTTCCGCCATACCATGAGCCCGAGCTCGACCACCTCGAGCCAAAGCCCGACCACGGGATTGAAACGGACCCCCTCTTTGCCGCCGCCGAGACTTGCCAGCCGACCTTATCATTACCCTTCGATTTCCCGACCGAAACCTCTCGAGACGGAGAGGGCGCATCTCGACCCGCGCCCGGCCCCGTTGCCGCCGCCCTTGAGGCCACCGAAGGAAGCCGTCGCACCCACCACCCACAGACTTGACTCGGGACCTCCCGAACGGCCCCGCAAGGAGCCCGAGCCCGCGGCGGCCTATAAGCGGCTGCCTTCTCCGACAAGAGCCCCGCGCCGGCCTCCGAAGGAGCAGGCGGCGATAGAACCACCGCCCAAGAAGGAACGCATTGCCTTCCGGCCAGCGGCATATCTGGAGAACGGCGACCCCATTCGGCCCGTCTTCATCCCCACCCGTCTCAAGGAGGAGTTCCTCAAGATCGCGTCTGACCACACCAGGAAGGGGCTGGAGATGTGCGGCATGCTCTGTGGCCGGCCCATCAACAATGCCCTTTTCGTCAGCTGCCTCCTCATCCCGGAGCAGAAGTCCACGTCGGACACGTGTGAAACGGAAAACGAGTCGGGCATGCTGGAATACTGCATCAACGAGGACCTGCTGATGCTCGGCTGGATCCACACACATCCGACCCAGACGTGTTTCATGAGTTCGCGGGACTTGCACACCCAGGCTGGCTACCAGGTCATGATGCCGGAGAGCATTGCCATCGTGTGCGCCCCGCGGCATGAGCCTTCGTAAGGACCAACCCCAAGATGACAATGACTCCGTCCTTTTTCCCCCCCATTACTTCCCTCATTGTATGGCGACATACACATCACTGACTCATACCCTCAGGTATGGCATTTTCCGCCTCACCAACCCGCCCGGGCTACCTCACATTCTCCAGTGCACAAAGACGGAGACCTTCCACATGCACGACATCGACAATATTTACACGCGCGCCAGTCAGCCCCACGGGCACGTATACCACTCGGACAAGCTCGATTTCTATGTTCAAGACCTGCGCCCCGAAACGATGAGACAAGTCTAGTTGCAGGATTTCCTTCTGCTTTTTTTTGTTTTTTTTTTGCCGAATATTGCGGAAGTCGGCGTTCGGCATTGGCCATAATGAGAGATCGCATTGAATTGGTTGTTTTCGCAGCAAAGTCTTGATTTTCTTACGCAGAGCCAGGCGTTCACGGGGGAAAGCCCCGATGACGGGGCGCCAGCCGACCTACCGGGTCATAGAATTCTGGGGTTGTCTAGAGGCCATGGATCAAAAGATACGAGACATACGACCTACCGGTACCGGAGATGTGTTTAGCGAGTACAATAATAGTTCATGACACACTACAATACCTAGGTATCTACCCCGTGACACTTTGGAGGCATTGATGCTTGGGTGACTTGAAGCCACAACGTTGCCAGCTAGGTGTTAAGAAGACGCTTAATAAATCCTAAGCGTGTACCATTGATTAAGTTCAGTACCTAATGAAAACAATGATTGTTTATCCAGGTGAAGCTTCAACGGATCACTGAGGAATGACGCTAGACATGTACACGTGTACGGTGAGGTTGTTCAGTCTTCATCAGGCGTCACTTTTCCACCATTCTTAGGTCACGTTCATGTACCTATAAAGCTGACTCAAACCCCCATCAAACTCGTACCTACCAAGTCGTTATGTCGTAACCGTATATCATGCCCTTAACATAGGAGAGGTGTTGCCGACTTGCGGGTCGATGACGTTGAGATGAAGCCATGAGACTGAACCACGCATGGTAGCAAAGCCATCCCCCATATAACCCATAATGTCTCCCCAAACAACTGGACAATCGGTCATCGAAGCAGCTTTGTCTACATTGTCAAAGATTAATTCAATCAAGTCTAATCCGTTGGTCTTCTTCGTACTCTCTTCTTCGACACCACCCCCCCCCCCACCCCATTTCGAATCACCAGAAACATGGCACCAGATACAGATCATTCGAACAGCCAGTCGAGCGTCGGTCTTCGGATGACCTATAAGGGCGGAGACCAGGAGAACTACAGTATCTCGGAGGTGGAGAGGGAGGGCAGGCCACATGGAATCAATACCATGGGACAGAGTATGCTGAAACCGCTTCCTCTTCCCTGCCCACTTTTCACTCAGTCGTGACGCGTAAACCATCAAGTGCCTCCTTCCACGAAGCTGACATGAGCACAGTGGACCGCAACAAAATCATGAACGAGCTGCGTGCCGAAGATGTGCGTGTCCTGCCTCCGCTTTGCGCATTTCACTGCGTAAAGACGAAGGAAGGTCGATCAGGGACTAATATGGCCTCTCACTTTAGACCCAGAGACAAATCGATGACCGATACAAACATGAACCCGGCTACGCCGTACGTCGTCGCCTTGTTTTGCCCATGCTTCCCCTTTCTCTTTTTCCGATCAGAATGCTGACCGCAAGGGGAAACACTGGACAGGCCATTATGCATGGGAATGAACCCTCCAAAGGCGCCAAGATCGACGCCAGCATCGCGCAGGAAGAAGCCGAGATTGTCGAGAAGAAGAACCAGAAGACGGATAGCATTCCGGGGAAGAAGATGGAGCATCACAGCTCGAAGAACGAGTGGAAGCAGGGGCTCGAGGGCTGAGCATAGCAAGAGTGGTGCGAACACCGGCAGACAGGGCGGTATGGAGTATGATACGCGGAAGACGCACAGTATGCACAAGTAGCTCAGCTTCCGGCCCGTATGCTGCCATGCAGAAATTGGAGATAATTGAATTATACTTATATTTAAAACAAAAGCGTCGAAAACATAAATGGCCTTGAATTGTGTCTTGTGAAATTCCTCGTCTCAGAACTGGGTTGGTCATAGCGCCACTGCGGTCATAGTGAGCGGATTACTAATCAGTCACGGGTCTGTCATTTGAAGGTCAAGGCGTCCTCACGTTCGTTCCAGTGAACCCCTTTTTCGTCCCAATATTCCTCCTTTTTGCATCGCGAGCCGCCAGCGCCGCCGCTCCATCCTTCTTCCATTACTGTCCACGGTCGGTCGGATTTACCGTCATGGATGAACCAGAAGGGTTTCTGAGGTACGCCAGTGGGTGGCCTATTTTTTGTCATGCTGCCTTTTGTTGGTCTCAGCTGTCCTGACTCCCAACTCTCACAGGCCCAAATGAACTGCGCACCATCAGCCGCGAAGATGTTGGATTTTACCATGCCGTCATCGTCGGGGCCATCTATGATTTTGACAGCGAAGGCGACCCTTTATCATCCAGCTTCTACTTCCATCCGCTAAGGGTCTGTATCGAGGAACAGCCCTTCCTTTGTGTCGCTGTTAGCGACATGCACACAGACAAGGCCTTCTATCAGCGTGTCCCTCGCATAAACCTGGAAGAACACGTTCTCATCGATACAGACAACGGGTCGGCTACTGTCAAGGGGCATGGAACCGACGACTTGAGAGCAATGCAGCGGGCACTGGAGGCCAACTTGGACCGACCTTTCCCCCGAGGCGTCCCACCTTGGAGGATCGTCGTCACGCCACTGCCGTCCTCACCCTCCCGATGTTTCATCGCGTTCTGCTATTCTCACACCGTCGGAGATGGGCCAACCGGATTATCATTCCATCGGACATTTTTACGAGCGTTCCATACCACTTTCAGAGACAAGCCCTTGTCGAACGCAGTCGAAACGCCCCAAACGCCGTTCCCCATCCCGTTCGACACTCCCGAGAGGCTTCCCATCTCCTGGTCCTTCCTATTGTCGCCTCTCTTATCCCTCGTCTTCCCACGTTTTCTCACGCAATGGCTCGGATTGCGATCCGGGGCCTCAACCGTCGACGCCGGAACGTGGACCGCCTCGCCTATCCACTTCAACCCGCACAAGAGTCGTACGAGGATAGCATTATTCGAGATCGAAGCCGCCGTGTTAGAGAAGGCCCTGCGCGCTGCGAGGAAGCATGACGCCAAACTTACCGCCGTGCTCGGTCAACTCGTGGCCCGGGCACTGAGCCGGGTCATCCCGGACAAAGGGGTCACGAATTTCGTATCGCAGACACCCGTTAACATGCGCGGAGCCGTCGGCCTACCGGAGGATCAGACCGGCCAGTTCGTTTCCGCAAGTTATGTGCGCCACGAGCGAGCATTGTGCGGCCGCTCGAGCGAGGACAGCAGCAACGGCCGAGGCAGCGGCGTCCTGTCCGAGCAGGAGTGGACCGCGGCAGCTGCGGCGACGCGGGAGTTCGCTACCTGCGCCGCTACGCTGCAAGACCAGCCCATCGGGCTCCTGAGGTACCTTCCCAGCGTCAGGAAATGGACGCTAGGGAAGATGGGCGAGCCGCGGGACTCGTCGTTTGAGGTCAGCAATGTCGGGGTCTTCGACGAGGCGCCGGCACTGGCAGGAGATGACGATCGGCGAGGCGCCCTCGGGATAAGGAGGATGGTGTTTGCGCAACCGGGACAGGTGGCGGGTCCTCCCATCGCGTTCAGTGTCGTCAGCCTCAAGGGTGGAAGCTTGGTCTGCACAGCGACGTGGCGTGCTGGTGCCTTGGGCGTATCGGATGATGAGGAGGAGTCGTTGGTGGACCGGCTTTGTGCGCTCGTTAAAGCCGACTTTGAGGCACTGGAATAGGCACCGGGCCGTGGGGCCTAACTTGTCTGGTTCTTATAATTCTCCTTCGGGTGATCATTTTGGGCTAGACGACCGCATCTCAGGCCAAAGGATAGGGCGCCGGACCGAGCCTGCCATACTCCGTGGTGTGGGCTTCATGCATCTAGAAGTAATTCTCTTTTGGGGCGACTCAAGAGAGCTCGCAGCATACCACACGTCGTGATGATATAGATATTTCAATTCGACCGTTCTCTACGCCAAAGTAAGGCTCACAACAAGCCCCGCCACTGACTCCCCGTGCCCACTATCATCGGCCCGTTAAGTTATACATTGTTATCAGGGTTTCGAGCCATCATGCTGGCCCTCCGAAGATAGCGATTGGTCTTGTCAACCTGCCAAAAGTGGACGATCTTGCCGGGATCGCGTACCAAGCTGCAGAGACGATGGTAGACATCTTGAATCTCTTGAAAGTAATGCTGTCGGTGACCACTCTGTCTGAGTCCGCCACTCTCTATCCAAGCCCTAACCCCATCATCCACACTAAACAGAGCCATCAGAAGAGCCCTGCACTCCAACGCGATGTAGATGTTGACCTGTCTCGGGCTGTAGAGGAACAGGATCTCAAGGATATCCAGAGCCACTGAAAGTGCCCGGAGCGTAGCGCGGAGGCCACCTCGCCGCCCCGCCGCTTTTGGCTCACGGCCCTTGCGATTCCAAGAAGATCCTGGCCCGAAGTACACGGCCCATCCAAAGCCGTCTTCGCGGTTTACGCGCAAACTTTGAATCACCAATACCGCCGAGTCCTAGTGCGGCGATACGTTCATTCCGTCCCCTGGTTGCAGGCCCGTCGGCCTCCTGAGATGTGACACGCCCGTCGTCTCGTCGTAGGTAAGAGTTGCATCTGTTAACACAGCTGGGCAGACCATCCGAGGCGGTACGCCTGCTGCGACGAATCGATGTATGGAATCGGATGGAAAAGCACCTGCCATGGTAGCTACGTAGGCTGGGGCGCCCACGCCCGAGTCAGTACCTGTGCTTGCATCTCTGAAGAATGCTCCAAAGGTGTCCGAGAATGAAAACTTACAGGGTAAGGAGACAACTCTGAAGTATTGGTGATAATTGCTCAGTAAGTGTTTGAAGCAATGGAGAGAAGAGAAGAGAGGAAAACATCAAGAGAAAGGAGCCTAGTCATGGACTCATGGGTGGACCATGTAAGTTGGGCAGGCCAGACTGCCGGAGTCTCGTGAAGGCGATGTCAAGGAAGGACTGTTGCCCAGGAGGCCAGTTTAACTTGCTAGGCGAGAGCAGAGTAATAAATAAGTAAATAAACACATTAATAATAATAATAATAATAATAATAATAATAATAATAATAATACAGTTCAGTTAGATCCTTTAGGCTTTGGCCCCTTGGCAAAATTGCAGGTGTCTCAAAGTCCACAGCAGCTTCCAATAGTTAGGAAGGACGGCTTCATGGATCCCAATATAAGGTATTTCAATTGAACAAAGACAAGAGCAAGAAAGATGGAGGGAAGTTATTAGTGGTCAGGCCGGGAGTTGGGTGTCGGGATATGAAGCTTTTCAATGGTGCCCCCTGAAATCGTCTTCTCACGGCTCAGGGGTAGGGGCATGAAGCAAGCCATTGACAGTGACAACCTCGCTCGAGGATTCTCGAGTAAAGCAGCACTTCAACTCGAACTTCTCTTTATTTTCCCCATCTCATTCAGTATAAAAGAAATCCCCAACTCCACGATGAATACCTCATATATCCCTTCCCATCAATAAACGTCCCATCCAAACAACGTCTTGACAACTCCTCTGCGCGTCCACAGTTCCGACCCAGACTTAGAGCCCCTATCCCCTTTACCAAGAACACTGTCACGACGCCTAACCCCGTTTTCCAACCCGGTCCTACCTCCGCCTTTTTCATAGAGGGGGAAACGAAGGGGAGACCGACCTCCGCATACCTCACATCTCTCCGGCCTCCGCCCCTCGATAACAAGGGGATGAAACCCGCATGATGCGCATTTGTCTCCCGACGGCGGGACAGAAAACTCGTCGGCATACATGGGAGTAAACGATGATAGATTCCCGAGCGTCCTGGGTGGCTGTGGACGGGGATACCTTCGGCATGGGGAAGAGGGTTGAAGTTGGGGCGCGGCATTCCATTTCCCCTCCGGCTCAGGAGGCGACGAGAGGATGCGCATGATGATTGACGGAATAAACATTGTGTCTTTGATGGTGGAAGATGATTATCAAATGGAGACTTGTGTTGTCGACGTCCTGAGGATGCGTTCTTCACTAGTTATACTCATCCTGAATATCATCTACGAAAAATGTGAAAGACTACAGAACTACTTGTGTGCATTGTTATGGCCTTGGAGCTTTGCCCACAAGTAGAAGAGACAAAGGACGAGTATAGAAACATCATTTGGTGATGTTGAAATATGTTGAAAGGGGCTATAATCAATCCCCTTGGACTCAAACATGGAGGAAGTCGGAACACAAAGAAGATGGGCATATCTATCATGTTACCACTTGTCTTTTCTAAGGATAATAATAAAACTCCAATTTAGTCCTAGTCACTCGAGCGACCAGCAGACACAGGCCTATAGTATGGAACTACTGTATTTTGATGAGCGGATCAGTACAATGGATAGCACCTCGTAACAAAGACAGCATGGCAAACTGTTCAAAATCTCCAACTGTACAGTAAAGAATAGTAGGGAAGTACGCAATTTGAAGGCCATCCGCCGCAAGCAACCCCTCGGATATTCCGGTTACACCATCTCTTCCATTTCTATGCCCAACTGTTCCTCCTCCCGTGGTCGTGGCTTGCCCCAATCACGGTTCGCGAGCACCCCATGCCGAGATTGCGCTGCGTTGCCCGGCTTGTACAAGAAGGTCTCACCCCTTGCAAGCGGAATATGGTTATACCGCCAGTCCCAGGTAGCCGCGTAACAACTCCGGTATGCGATCAACGCGGTGACGGTACCGATGACGGCACCGGCAAGAATGTCATACCAGTGGTGTGCCCGGTCGACGGTGAGGATGGCGCCCATGAGAAAGGCAGCGAGCAGCGGTAGGACGAGCAGCACAGCCGTCCACAAACGCGGGCGCGAGGCAGAGATCACCTTGAGTTTACCGTTGAGATACAGGTACAAGAACCCGAATCCGGCGCTGGCCACGGTCGTGTGGCCCGACGGGAAGGACGTCATGGCCACCTTGAGTGCGCCCTTGTCCGGCTGGGTGCAGATGTCCGCCGTGTAGAACGCTTGCTGGAATCCGACGCCGTTCAACCCGGAGGCGTTGCGGGCGGCGGCGAGAGACGTGTCGGGCATGCAAACTTGGAGGAAGGACGGACGGAAGCCGCCGACGAGATGCTTGATTAACAACTTCGAGACGATTCCCATGAGAAGAGCAAGGCCGAGCCCCATGATGCCGTTATTGGCGTCCCAGAAGCTGCGGACGCGGAATTGGGAGAGCAGGATGACCGACATGGGGATCACGGAGCAGAGGATGCCCGTGAGCAACGGACTGACGATCCAGCCGCGGTTCGGGTACGCCAGGCTCGGAAAGACGATATCACCTGACCGGTCAAAGGTGACGGGGAACGTGCGTGTGCCGAGGAGGGGGGCTGCATTAATCTGACAATAAGTTGTGTTAGTCGAGCGAAGAAAGTATATATAAAAAAGAAAAAGAAAAGGCGGTGGGTGGATGGATGGAAAAGACCAACTCTAATAGCAGCGCCGCCTAAAACAACCATGATGAGAAGATCAGGCCACATTACTCGGAACCATACCCCGAAGAAGCTGAAGAAGGCTCGAAAGGACCGGACGGTGTGGTGTGAGAAGACGGGCTGTATGGCATCGTGTTGCTGTTTATCCGGCGCCTGGGAGGCCATCGATCGGTTGGAGGCCACCGCTTGGATGGAGGAGGCTATCGCTTGGTCGGACATCGCTCCGTCGAAGGCCACCGCTCCGTCGAAGGCCGCCGCTCCGTTGGGGGCCATCGCTTGGTCGGGGGCCACCGCTTGGTCGGGGGCCATCGCTTGGTCGGAGGCCACCGCGTCGTTGAGGTCCATCGCTTGGTTGTGTTGGTTGTCTGCTGGAGAGAGGGTAAAATGTGCGAATAAGAACAGTGAGTCCAGAGACTATACACAATGCATATGATGTTGCAATGGTGCGCAGATCTAAGGAGGATTAAGGTAGAGAAAAGTTGAGAGAGTATGTCGATAGCAAAGGGCGGAAAAGCAAAAAGAAAACATAAAAAGAAGAAGAAAAACAAACAGACCGACAAACCATCCGACTCGGTTGGTCCTGTCCTACCGCCTTACCGCACGTATGGCATCAAGGTCATCAAGGTATATATTCCGTGGAAGCAGCGTCCGTCGATGGATGTCGTGGGAACAGTGGTTTCTTTCTCATTGAGTATGGTATCTAGGGGTATCTCCTTCCTCGTCTCCGTGGGCCTCTGCTCTTCTGTCTTCACCCGTGAAATATCGAACATTGTCTCGTCTCGTCTCGTCTCGTCTCGTCTCGTCAAGCACGCCGGAATCGAGCCCCCAGCGTTGTCAGCTCAGAGACTTGTTTCGCAGAATGGCCTTGTGCCTCTTCGTATGGTATCTGACGTCCTTGGGGTGCAGCGGGTTATACACAATGTGACACATCTTGCACTCCTCAAATGCCGGCTTCGTCGACAGGTTAATGGTGGTCTGTATCGGTGACGATTTGGACCGTTTTGATTTGCCGCCAGTAGTCCCCTTCTTCAACGCATCCCCCGCCGCCAGGCTTTCAGCATCGTCGTTCCTTGTGTTTGGTGGATCTTGTCGCCATCGTCGCAGGCCCTCTTGTGTCGCCACATCGACTGCTGCTTCCCTCTCTCGACTTTCTGATGTCCTTGCGTGATTCGGCTCTGCGAATTGTAGATACGCGCGGTCTTCCACTTTGTCGCGTCCGCCCTCACTCACGAAAAGTTTGGCGGGTTCAGGTGGTCGGAGGCGAAGTCTTCGGGGACTCCTGCGCACGTTGCCGCTTTGTGGAGGGGATGAAGGTGGCGTGGAAGCCAGTTTGCGGGGATCGGAAAACAGATTGGAGGAGGAAGAAAGGGAGGAGCTTGCGCGGCTTGGTTTGAAATAATGGAGGATGGATCCCTTTTCGAAGTTGTTGGACGAGGCAGGGGCAGAGGCACGGGGAGGTAACGGAGGCAGCTCGCTGGGCGTTGATGATTCTGGATCTTCCGAAGAAACCCTCCTCCGTTTCTCGGTCGTGATGGGTGTGTGGTAGTTCGAAGGCTCGCTACTTGGGTGTGCTCGTTTCCGGCCATAGGTACGTAGCGGCTTCCTGTTGAAGGTCAGCATGAAGCATGAAAGAAAAAGACGACGGGGAAAATTGTATCGTCCAAGAGGATGCTCACCTTTTGTCGCTAGACGACCGAATGGCGATCAAGCCGTGACTTTCCAGCATCTTCAGCCGTGGGTTGGATGACTCTGACAATGATGACGATTTTCAGTCTATCGCGCAATTTTGGAGAAAAAGAGAACAGAGGATCATGTCGGTATGGATAATCTGTTGTGACGATTCAGTGGCCATTGATTCAGAAGAGTGGAATCCTTCGTGATACTATTCGCGATATTGTTCGTGTCTCTCATTACGCCCCACCGCAAACGCGTTCCGACGCGTTCTCTACGCACCGTCGCGCAATCACGTGCACTTCGTGTTTTGCGCTATGCTGACTAATAGAAGCCCTGAAACCAGGGGATGAGGTCACACAGTGTCATACAGTGCACAAACCGCAACGAGAGAACCACCCTTGCGTCCATATCGCCAGTCATCAGAACTTCTCAATTCAATTCTGGCTGAGCAGGGTATCATTATTCACCTGGTTCGTCCTTGATTCCACTTTTGAATCGCCTTCGGAACCCCTCCTCCTTTCTGGTCACTTTCTTCTCCAGTAACACTGCCTCCTCCGCCTCTCCATTCTGCCCTCCCTTCTCCCCCTCGGGCCCGACAACCCACGTCTGCACCACCTCCCGCTCCTCCTTTACCTTCTCCTGCACCTGCTTCGCCTCTCCCAGCTTCCGCATATAGCCAGAATACACCACCACTTCAGCGACGGCCACGAGAATAGCGCCGGCGAGGGTGATCAGCAGTCGGGACGTGGTGCTCCACCAGCGCGCCGCGACCCATATCGTGGCCGCCACCCCGACGATACTGACCAAGAAGTTGAGCAACAGCATGAGCTGGCGGTGCACCTCGGCGTAGGTGACGTCGTCGTCGCCCTCGTCGGCCTTGCTCGTGGGCCGGTTGATTTCTGCGTAGGCCTGGGCTGTGGTGAGGCCCGGCGTGCCGGCGTGGGGGAATCGGCGCGCGAAGGCGTCCATGCGGGAGAAAGGTTCTTGGTGGTGCTGATGTGATTGTTTGACCATGCGTTGGTAGGATCGTTCTTCTTCTTCGCGGCGGAGGCGCGCCATCAGGGCTTTGTATTCTTCCGACTGTAGCGTGGTTGATCACGTCAGTTGGCGGTTGGGACAAGTAGAGGGAGATCAGGGAATGGGAGACGACGAACGGGCTCTGGCTTGGGCGGAGGTGGAGGCATGTATACTTGAGAACCCCGTAAGAGGGTCTCCAGGCTGAAATCCTTTTCTTCTGCCGCTCGTAATTGTTGCCATAGGTGGATGATTTGGCCGTGGGTGATGGGTTTGCCGACCTTTGGATTGAGGAGGGATGGTTCGGAATCGGGCGCATTGGGTTGGATATCGGTCGAGGGTTCGCAGTCGTCGCGTGTGTTATTTTGACGCAACTTTTTCAATCCTTCCACAATGGAAGGGGTTATTGTTAGGCGCACCATGGTTGAGGATGATGGGAGGATGGAGGAGCATGTCGACCTTTGCGCAAACAATGAATCCAGAGCGAGCTAAGGTAGCTACGTAGAGGTGGTGGGCCTGAACTGGGACACCGTGTACCAAGCCAGTGCGAATCGGAGACCGTACGTGCGCTTCACCTCGATACAACTGGAAACGGCCGATGATTCCCGCCTGCCAGGTACACCGACCTGCATCCCGTCCGGTGAAGCCGATGGTGGAGCTTCAACCAATGACAGATCAGTCTACAGGTCCGGAACCACCTCGGTCCCTGTCGATGTTCCGATGAATTTCTCGCGAGAAAAAAAGAAGAAGCAAAAAAAAAAAAAGGAAATCTGAATCGCTCCATGCCCACCAACAACAACACTCGATTCTTACCGTCAATCGATCCAATCGACGTCTCGACGCTCGTTACAACCCTATTTTCTACGCGTCTTACCCTTTAGACACGTATCTGTGCTTACGCGGCTCTCGAACCACTTGGAATCTCGACCAAAAAAACTCGATCGTCCACTACAGACCAGACCACAACACACGGCGCCATGCAGCAGCTCCGGCCCGGGGCGCGGGTGCTGCGCAGAGGCTATAGCCTTACTCCCCGACCTCTCCTCCCTACCTCATCATGTACACACTGCCGCCAGACAACCATTCCACGGGACCCGAGGATACCCTTGAGCCTGGCGGCCTACCACGGCTCGGCGAAGAGATCGTCAGCATGGGGCGCCGCCGTATCGGTGGCCTCGCACATGGCCTCCAATGCCATCAACCGCGTCACCAAAGGCGAGATGCCTATCGACCCGCTACGGACGGTGGCCAAGGAAATGAAGTTCCTGACGGGCAACATCCGGAAACTGCTGGGATCGGGCCATCCCTCCCTCGATAGGGCGGCCAAGTACTACACCCAAGCCGAGGGCAAGCATATGCGACCCCTCATCGTACTCCTCATGTCGAGGGCAACGACCCTGTGCCCCAAAGAAACGCGACGTACCTCTTCCTCGGTCTCGGACCTCCCGTCGGGGGGGATCGACACGGCCCTCTCCCCGCTCAACATCCTCGCCGACGTCAACCCGTCCTCGTCTCCGTCCCCCCTTACCGAAGCGGCGCCCACCACCCCGGCCGACGCCGACGCGCAGATCCTGCCGTCGCAGCGCCGCCTCGCCGAGATCACCGAGCTGATCCACACGGCCTCGCTCCTCCACGACGACGTCATCGACCACTCGGTCTCGCGGCGCGGGTCCCCTTCGGCGAACCTCGAGTTCGGGAACAAGATGGCCGTGCTGGCGGGCGATTTCCTCCTCGGGCGGGCCTCGGTGGCGCTGGCGCGGCTGCGCAACGCCGAGGTGATCGAGCTGCTGGCCACCGTGATCGCGAACCTGGTGGAGGGCGAGTTCATGCAGCTCAAGAACACGGCGCAGGACGAGCGCCGCCCCAAGTGGTCCGAGGAGACCATGACCTACTACCTCCAGAAGACGTACCTGAAGACGGCGAGCTTGATCTCCAAGTCGTGCCGCGCGGCGGCGATCCTGGGCGGCGCGGACGCGGCGTCGGTGGACGCGGCGTACTTGTATGGCAAGAACTTGGGGCTCGCGTTCCAGCTTGTGGACGACCTGCTTGATTACACGCGCAGCGAGGCCGAGCTGGGCAAGCCGGCGGGGGCGGATTTGGAGCTGGGGCTCGCGACGGCGCCGTTGCTTTTCGCGTGGGAGACGATGCCGGAGCTGGGTGCGCTCGTGGGACGGAAGTTTGAGCGGGAGGGTGACGTGGCTAGGGTGAGTTCTCTTGAGCGACATGATCCCGTCGTGGCGAGTGGATGCGCATTCATTCCGCTTTACCCCCCGAGGTTGGGCCACAACATGGACATTGGGCATGGAAAAGCTGACATGACTGTGTGCATATAGGCTAGGGAACTGGTGTTGCAGAGCGACGGCATTGAACAAACGCGGGCCCTCGCGAAAGAGTACTCCGACAAGGCTATTGACGCCATCAGCGGGTTCCCGGAGAGCGAAGCCAAAGACGGGTTGGTCGAGATGGCCATCAAGGCGTTGCAGAGGCAGAAATAAAGGCGGGGCAACTGGACGGGGCCGGGGCCCTTTACGAATGTGCGACTACCCCACAAGAAGCTGCCCAAGACAAGAGCTGTGTCCGTCGTATCAAATACTTACGAGGCGCACATAGACTGGGAGAGGAGGGGGTACAGTGGGATGGATAAATGTGCGGGGTGTATGAGCAACAGCATGGAGTGATTTGCACATCACATGTAACAACACGGTCGAACAGGATGGGGTTCACATGTTGGTGTATTGTTTTGAGTCTTTTTCCTCTCCCATTTTTTTTCTACATTCTTCGGTAACAAGACATATACTTAGACAGAAGAAGGATGAATGACACCGAGACTTTTGGGAGGGGTATTCGATCGGGGATGTAGGTAATATAGGCCAAGATGCCGATGACTGACTCCCACCAAAGCGTTTGGGCCCCTCGGCCATTCGCCGTTGTTATTAACAGTTGAGGCAGAAGAATCAGGCACGTGGCTCTCTTCTTTTTGTGCCCGAGAGTGCTTGGAGATGAAGCAACATTCTCTATGAAGCACGGAGTATCTATTCGTGTTAGTGGTCCAACGGTTCTTCCATCTCCGCGGATCGATCAGGGACCGGGACGAGGCAGTGGAGTGGAGGGGGAGAAGAGGAAGAAGCATCGCCACGCATCTTCAGCATTCCCGTGGAGGTGAACTGAAACCACTACCCTAGAACACACCGAGTAGAGTGTAGAACGGTTTGACCCGATTTAGTGTCACAGAACGGACATGGCGGCGATGCCCGCGTGATAAAACCCCGACTTCGTGTGTATTCGTACGAAGGACGAAGTAAGCCCTGTCAGGCGAGCATGCTTAGACCTGTGGTCCCAGGAAAGACGGTCTACAGAGTCGTTCGTTCTAGGCTTCCCTTGTCGTTGTACGGAGTAAAAGAAAAAGAGGTGGAAAAAAAAATGGAAAAAAAGAGAACAAGAAAAAAAAAGAAAAAAAAAATTCGTTCCTCTGGGCGACGTGGCGCTCGGAGTTGTGAGGACCAATCCCAGACACAGAGAGCGTGAAGTTTACTCGATAATTACTCGATGGAAATTCAGTTGAGTTGCGAATGACCCTATCTTGAGATTTTTATGCCAAGGGGCAAAGGGGTCGGGTCTTTGCGTTTGTCGGTACGTGTACAACGTCCAGCCAGTTAACATCCAGCCGCGGGTCAAGGGTTCCCTTAATTTCCAGGTTGTTCGTCAGATCCACGGGATTTAGTCCGAAGCACGGATACGGAAAATAAAGAGGGCCAACCGGCCTTCGGGGTCTTCAGGACAATGGGCGTTTTTGGACGTACCTACCTTAGTGGAGTACTTCTCATAAGTTGCAAGGTTGTTTCGCAGCGAGACGACCGAGTAAGGTAATTACGGAGCACGTCCTTCGTACGGAGCAAAGGGAAGGCGTCGTCAGCCTGTTTGATTGTTTGTCTGAATCTGGAAGGAAAGATAAAGATAGCAGAAAGCCGGAAGCGAAGTACCTACTTCGTACATATATATAGATACAGAAGTACAACATGTACAACGTAAGGATGAGGTTAAAATTGAAGAACAGTGATTAGTTGGCAGCAGCGTGTGGATTTATCGGCGGGCTCCGACATATGGTAACGGCCAATCAGGTGTAGATGATAAGAACGAATTAGGACAAGAGCACAAGTGCAAGTTGGGAAAGGAAAGTACATACGATCGTATTCCTTCCTTCGGTCTTTTTTTCGCCTTCTTTGCTTTTGCCCTACAAGTGGGTTCTCCTATTCTCCTATTCTCCTTAGTCTCCCATTCTCCCATTCTTCCATTTTCCCACCCATCCTCCTCGCCCCGACCTAACTAACCCGTTTTCATCCTCTGTTCGACACCAACCCCAGACCCGACTGGACCCAGCCGCGTGTGACGCAAGTGACAATACCTAGATCCACGGGGTGCAAGTGCCGTCGTGTATCGGTATCGGTATCGGTATCGGTATCTGTCTCTGTATCTGTACTATGGCGTAATTACTAGTCAAAGAACCAGAACCGACGACGCGGTTCCAGTCAAACATCACCAAAAGATGCCACTCGATTTAGTCTACCTTATGCAGACGTCTTTGGTTGCAGGGCGGGCTCTTCTCGCGGCCCTGCAAGAGCCGACCCATTCGAAGTTCCACGGCTTGATCGTGTTTTCCCTGGGCAACCCGAGAGCGAAGAAAAAGAAAAGGGGCTTGACCAAAAGCCGCAAAGTTGCCGTGTCATGAAAACCGTCCTTGATCCTTGTGTAACTGTCTTTTACCAGTTTCGGCTCGGCTCAGTCGGCTGGGCCCAAGGGAAGGTACAGTATTTAGTCGTCGCACGTCCCTTATCTCGCCCACGCAGCCACGCTCCCGATCTGCCCCCGAAGACGCCCGCTCCGCCGCCACACGACTCGAAACCTGGACCCCACCAGCAAGTTGCTACCCACACCACAGTACAGTGACCACCACACCCCTCCTTCGCCGGCCCAAAAGTGTACGAAGCAAAGGAAGGAGATAAGAAGTCGGGTCGTCCTCTGCCTCTGCCTTGCCTTCTTGACCGCCGGCAGCTAACTCATTCAAGAAGGACCTTTTTAACTCCCGAACCCGCCGTGCTTTGCCTTTTTCATCCCATTCCTCCTCTCTCTCCTCTCCTCTCCCATAACCGCTCGCTTATACCCTTATCTGCCGCAATCTTCTCTGCAGCATAGAGCATAGACCTAGACCATACCTAGGGAGATTTCTTACAACCAACTCAGCCACCCGTTATTCCCAAACCAGAGTCTCCTAAGCACCACTGCACCACTGCACCACATTCTCCACCATGACCGTTGTTACCAACGGCACACCCTCGTCCCCCCTCTCCCTCACTTCCCACTCCTTGTACCCCAGGTCCCCTATTGTCGTCCTCACCTCAACACGAGTCGTCATCACCCTCCCAGATGACTCGCTAGTCGTCACGCCTGCTACCGTCATCATCTCCCCCCAGTCCGGGAAGATCCTCGACCTCATCCCGTCCGTTCTCCCTCGCTCGGCCTTCCCGGGCCCGGCCGAGTACATCGACTATGGAAAGAAGCTGGTCCTCCCTGGCCTCGTCGATGCCCACGTTCACCTGAACGAGCCGGGCCGTACCGAGTGGGAGGGGTTCTGGACCGGCACGCGGGCCGCCGCCTCTGGTGGCGTCACCACCGTGGTCGACATGCCCCTGAACGCCATCCCGCCGACCACCACCGTGGCCAACTTTGAATTGAAGCTCGCTGCCAGCCGGGGCCAGTGCTGGATCGACGTCGGGTTCTACGGTGGCGTCATCCCGGGAAACGCCGACCACCTCGTGCCCCTCGTCGAAGCCGGCGTCCGGGGGTTCAAGGGCTTCCTGATCGACTCGGGCGTAGAAGAGTTTCCCGCCGTGTCGTCCTCGGACGTCGACCTCGCCATGCGCACGTTGAGAGACGTGCCCACCACCCTCATGTTCCACGCCGAGATGCTCCCGCCCATTACCGCATCGGTAGGCGACGCCGTGCAACAGTCGCACCCCCCCCTGGCCCCCCAGGGCGAACTGTCTGCCTATAACACTTTTCTCGCGTCTCGCCCTCCGTCCTTTGAGACGTACGCCGTCGAGGAGATCTTGTCGCTCTCCCACCTCGCACCGAACCTGCACCTGCACATCGTGCACCTGTCGGCGGCCCAGGCGATCCCGCTCCTGCGCAAGGCGCGGGAGGCGGGCATCTACATCACGGCCGAGACGTGCTTCCACTACCTCGGCCTCAGTGCGGAGGAGATCGAGATGGGCGACACCAGGCACAAGTGCTGCCCGCCGATCCGCGAGGACGCTAACCGCGACGTCCTCTGGGAGGAGCTCACGGCGCCGGACTCGTGCATCCGCACGGTCGTGTCAGACCACTCGCCCTGCACGCCCGAGTTGAAGCTCCTACCCGAACACCTTGCCCCCGAGCCGGAACCTGTTCTGGAAGCGCCACCCATGCGTCACACCGACTCGGGTATCGACATGACCGCCCCCGAAGACGGGCGAGACGAGCCGGAACAGGGCCCCGGGGAGGAAAGGCAGACGAAGATGACAAAGACGACGGAGCCGAATGGTGCCGAAAAGCAGCAGCAGACGGTCGTCAAGGTCGACAAAGACGGGGCGGTTTCCTGCGCATCAAGCACGAGCGGCGACTTTTTCGCGGCCTGGGGCGGTATCTCCTCGGTCGGCCTCGGTCTCCCCATCCTGCACGGGGCGGCGGTGGAACGGGCCGAGCGGGGCAAGACGTCCGGGGTGCCGGATATCGTGGACATGGTGCGGCTGTGCAGCCAGGCAACGGCGGCGCAGGTGGGACTGTCTCATCGCAAGGGCGGGCTCAAGGTCGGGCTGGACGGCGACGTGTGCGTGTTCGACGACGAGGACGAGTGGGTGCTCCAGAGCGGGGACATGAAGTGGCGGAACCGGTGCTCGCCTTGGGAAGGGAAGAAATTCCGTGGTCGCGTCAGGGAGACGTGGCTGCGCGGGCAGAAGGTGTTTTCGTACGGTGGGCAGAACGGAGGGTTTGTGGGGGGTAGGCCGGTGGGAGAGGCCATTACTGAGAAGAGGACGGCATGAGGAAAGAAGTCTTGAAGAAATAAGTGAGACGATAAGGAGAAGATGAGGAGACGATGAGGAGAAGATGAGGAGAAGATGAGGGGATGGATTGGGGGAGAGGGGGAGGGGTTGGAGAGTTATGACGTCGGATCAACGTTTTTATGCAGTACGCACAAGGTACGCATAGGTACGCACTAAATTGGGGGACACGGCTGGTACCTGTTCCGGATCAGCACTTGGAATGAGCAACGGCACTGAAGAGCACGAAGTAAATGAACGGTCGCGTTTTGGCGTTTATTAGGTACATATATATATATATATATAACCAGAGGAGCTGAGCTTATATGTATGGAGCCATTTTTCTCCATAAATATTTTAATAGTTCATTAAATTCATTAAATCGAATCTCATACTTACTTATATATTTGGTCACGATGTGTCCGGTCCGTGTTGGTGGTGGTTTGGGTACAACGTATGCAGTCTTGTCCTTGGTGAAATTGAGATGCTTACGTTTCGAGACGTATCTCCAGAACAAAGCTGATTAGTCATAATGGTAAGGGGCTTTGTATGTTTGTACCTCATTCGTGCGTCCAGAGACGTGGAAGGTGCGACTGCTGCTCACGTAATCGATGAAATGACAACCCCCAATGAGACAGACCCCCACGTTTGCACTTTCCTCCGCTTCGGTGTCGCTTCCTCCTCCCCACGACGGTTGGAACGTTGAACATCCATCCCCTTCGGTTTCTTCCTCCCAACGACTTCAACTTCACTTCGCTTCAATCTGTTCCTTACTCTAGCCAACGCCCCGATTCCTCCGTTCCGTCTCATCTTCTGTCTCCAATGCTCTCCCATCTCATCTCATCGTTTCCTCCTCCTCCTCCTTCGTACCCACCTAAATAATCGCTCCTCCTTCGCGCTATCTTACTCCGTTCCCAGGGCCCTGCGCATCGCGATAAAGCTCATTCTCGCTCATTCAACCCTACAGCTTTTACCCCCGATGTCCTGTCCGACCTGCTAGATGTCTCATTGGAGGGCAATCGTCAACGGAGGCGTTGTACCATGACGACGAGCACGGATCCGCCGGTGCTGTACAACCTAAAGCACGAGTCCCCCCGTGCAGCCGAGTCCTCCCCTGCATCCGCTCCTGGCATCGTTTACGACCACGGCCACGGCCACGGCCACGACCAAGGTCTTCCTCTTCATCACCGTCCTCCACCTCCGCAACTCCACGAGCACCATGTCATCAAACGCCGCCGCATCACCAAGGCTTGCGACTTTTGTCATCGTCGCGGTCGAAAATGCAAGCTCCCCCCCGGTGTTGACCAGACCAGCAGCTCCTCCACTCCCGGATTGCCCTCCGGACACATCACCTGTCTGACCTGCGTCGAGCACGGCGCAACATGCACGTGGACGCGCGTGGCAGCCAAGCGGGGCGTCAAGTCCAAGTCATCCCCTCATGGCTCCTCGAGTAGGGGAGGCACTGCCGCTTCACCCACCACCCCGTCCACCCCCGCCGTAGCGGGTGACGACAAGGCATGGGCCTACACCGAGGCGCGCCACGGCGACCCGGACCTCGTCCGTGGCCTCCTCCGCATCTTCTTCGACACCGTGTATCCCATCTTCCCCTTCTTCGCCGAATCCCTCCTTCTCGCCGAGTGGGACCGCTGCCGCCTGTCGTCCAGCCGCGCCTCCTTCGCCTGCCTCATGGCCGTTTGCGCCACCAGCTCCTGCCACGTCCGGGACGGCGCCGTCTTCACCCTCGGCCTCTCGGTCCCCGTGGAGCCCCGCCACCGGCAGGCCTACCTCGAGGACGCGCGGAGGGCCGTCCCGCGCCATGTCCCCGCCGCCGACTGTTTCCCGTACCTCCAGACCCTGGCCACCTTGTCGCTCGCCGCCATCCAGATCGGCGACGCGCCGCTGCTGCACCAGTCTCTCGGCCTCTACCACCTCGTCGTCGCCCAGCATAATTTTCACAACGAATCCCGCTGGCCGCCCGACTTGGACCCCGTGGAGAGGCACGTCCGCCGCCAGTTCTTCTGGTCCATGTACCGTCTCGAGGTCCACACCGCCCTCATCATGGGCCATGTCGTCCGCTGTCCCGAGATGCAGGCTGCCGTTGCGTACCCGTCTATGCCCCCCGGTCTTGATGGCTCGCTATCGACGCTATCGACTGCGGCAGCGGCAACGGCAGCGGCAGCGGCCGTGTCTGGGGTCTCGGGTTCCTCGTTTCCACGTGGCGGGTGGTTGATAGGCTGGAACTACATTACCGACCTCTACCGCGTGCTCGAGCATGTCATTGTTCGTTTTCGCGCCCGCAAGATCGCTGCCGTTGACCGGGGTAGCTTGTACGGAGGATACGGCTCTATAGCTCCTCCCGTTGACGAGCTGCTCACCCGCGTGCTGGCGCAGAGGGACGCGCTCCCGGCCTATCTTGCCCGTGCGCAACCTCCGTCTCATGACATTGAGTCCAACTTGTGTGGGTTTCAGGTTGCTAATATCGCTTGTACCATTCAGGTCCGTATTACCATTGAGCCTAGGGGTTTTCTTTTTCTTTTTCTTTTCTTTTCTTTTCTTTTCTTTTTTTCCCATTCTTTTGTTTTCATGCTCATGTCGGTATGCCCCGTGTAATAAAAGGCCGACTGACTCTCCTTCATAGCTTCTGAGAATGACCTCCTTCTCCTGCCAGGACGTAAAGTTCAGAGATGCCTGCCGCGCCGCTACCGAGCTGATCGAGGACATGTCCCAGACGCCGGTGGATTATCTCCGGGCCATCGGCTCTCCCATGGTAGCGTCACCCTGACCCGTTTTACGATCGCAGCCCCGGCCAGTCAAGACTGACAGACTTCCCCCAGCTACAGGAATTGGCCGGCGTCGGCCACATGCTGACTAGCTTCATTGGACGCCAACTCCATCCCACCGAGTATCAGCACCTGCGGGAAGTCATGTGAGCAAAAAGAAAAGAAATCCACAAAGTCGCCTACCTACTTGGGTCGGATGAGATGAAACTGACCCGCTTCGCGTGATAGACGAGCCATGGCCATCTTCCTCGAGAACCTGGGCCCCTCCCTCCCCTCGGCCGTGGAAGCCGGACACAGGCTCTCTCGCCACATCGGCCGCATCGACGACTACCTGGCCAAGACGCAGCCGCCAGACAGTTCCTCCTCCATCCTGAACGAGCCCGAGGCGTCGCAAGTGGCGCCGGGCCAGAGAACCGCCGAGGTGCCGATTCACCATTTCGTCGTGCCGCACGCCAACTACACCATCCCCTTGGAGTATCTGGAGCATATTCCGTGGCCGGGCTCGTTTAGTGGCCTGACTGCCGATGTGGACTGGGCTGGCCAGTTTCAGGCTTATAACGCGGGAGCCGGCTGAAAGGCTTGTGTTGCGGCCTGTTTATTTTGGCGCACGCTCCCGTCAACGACGACGACGACGACATCAAACGGCCGTATAGAGGCTGAAACATGAACGATTGAGGCAATGACTGAGAGGGAGCTGTGTGGGTGAAGTCTAACCAGCCCCAGCCCTGCCACGGGGATTCCCGGCCGAGCCGCCGAATTCTCAGATGATCATTTCTGCGGAAGGATTTACTATCCCCGCAGAGGTTAGAATTCACCCTTCACCCTCGACTGCAAGAGATGAGGAGAATGGTCTCCGTCGGAGAACTGGCCAACGAAACGGCTCGAAAAAACCACGGAGACGAAGGAATGTCAGGTCCAGGGTCTCGTGTCTAAATAGGATTCGGGCTGAATGGAGTAACGGCCCCCTTTCTTTTTTTTTTTTTTCTTTTTTTCTCTTTTCGGAAATCAGATGTCGTCCCGGGACCACATCAGCGGAACGCTCAGTGCAGCAAACTCACAAAAACGAATCTTAAGTGTCGGCGCAGTCGAGAGTGTCCGTCGCCCGTCCCGCATCTCGGGATTTGTTCTTTGAAGATCACCGCCAGTTTCGGGATAGTCTGTAAGATCACGTTCATGCCCACCAACCTCATCTGACAGTAAGACGCTCCTTGCTCTGACTTGGTTCTGCATTATTAACCCCCACGCCCCCCTCCCCACGTCTTGGCCAGAAACAGGTTAACTGACCCATTGATAGGACCGGGACTCTTAGACCTCGGGTTGACAAAACGCAAAGTTCCGCATACCTAATCTGGCCTTGGCTTGACCAGGCAAACCTCAATAAACTATTCGTAATTCGACATCGACAGCGCCAAGAACAGCATATGATCACCAACCAGCCGAAAATGTCCACCTATCTGGTCGGGTGGCACGGGTCGATAACAAGATGTGCCCCCGCAGACTCTCCTTGGATCTTGGTCCCTTTCTTCGAGAAGAGATGGTCGAACAAACCCACCAACCCCACGTCAGCAACGGAGTTCCCATCCGGTTTCTCTTGGCTTGCTTTAGCCCGCCAAATGCCCGCTTTTCTCCCCGCCCCCCCCCCCCCCCCCCACAGACGGGAAAACACGAACGCCATTGCGGTAGACCGAGGGAGGACTCAGGCCGGGGTGTTGCATCACGCGGGGAAAGGGGGACAAGGGGTCGTTGATGAGGACCCTTCCACGTCCTTACATACTTGGGCAAGCCATGGACGCATCGGGTCCCCGGGGTTTGGGACGCGGAGAATAAGTTATATTGACATCTTGAACTTGGCGCTATATAACCACCGGATCGGGCTGCCGCTGGACCCCTGGTCATACACGGACGACACGACACTCTCAAATCGTCAGTGTCGCTACACTACGAATCCGCGCCAACATGCTGTGGCCCTTCCCGTTGGGGAGGGCGCTCCGTCGCCTTCAAGTGCCACGGGAATCCGACGTGGAAACAACGGCGTACATGAACCGCGACACGCGACCTTTGCCCCTGTCCCGCCGGACGTACGGGCCCTGGCAGTTTGTCGGCCTCTGGATCGTCACGGGCTCCTTCAACATTGGCGGCTGGTGCACCGGGTCGGCCCTCATCGCCCTGGGCCTCACCGTCTGGCAAGCCATGGCCACCGTCATCGTCGGCCACTGCATCGTCGGCATCATCTGCGTCATGACCGGCGCGCCGGGAGCCAAGTGGCACATCGGCTTCTCCATCCTGCAGAAGAGCAGCTGGGGCATGTGGGGCGCCCTCGTGCCCATGGTGCAGCGCATCATGCTCTCCTTCATCTGGTACTCGACCCAGGTCTACTGGGGCGGCCAGTGCGTGCGAACCTTCATCGCCGCGCTCTGGCCCGCCTTCAACTCCCTCGACGCCCCTCTCGCCGACGGCACCATGACCGTGGCCGACTTTATCGGTTTCATCGTCTTCTCCCTCCTTTGCCTCCCGCTCATCTGGATCCGGCCCGAGCGCTACCACGTCCCCTTCGCCGCCGCCGCCGTCACCGTCATCCCCGCGGTTTTTGTCCTGCTCGTCTGGTGCGTCGTTCAGACGGGCGGGCTGGGCCCCATGGTCGGCGACATCGAGGGCACGGCGGGGGTGAAGCCGGCCAGGGGAAGCCGGCTCGCCTGGATGATCGTCCTGGGCATCTGCACCAACATTTCCGGCATCGCCACCCACCTGTGCAGCCAGTCCGATTACACGCGGTTCGCCCGCCGCCCGCGCGACCAGCTGATGGCTCAGCTCATCTTCGTCCCCACCAACACCATTGTGGTGTCCTTCATCGGCATGGTGTGCACGTCGTGTGCCGCCGAGCTGTTCCCCGCCACGAGGGGCTCCCTGGTCTGGGAACCCTACCGGTTCCTCGACGCCCTGCAGGCGCATTACAACGACGGCGCCGGCGCCCGCGTGGCGGTGGCGTTCGCGTCGCTGGCCTTCATCATGGCGCAGTTCGGCATCGCCGTCGCGCAGAACGCCCTCTCCAACGGCATCGACCTATCCGCCCTCGCGCCGCGCCTCTTCAACCTCCGCCGGGGCGGCTACCTCACGGCCGCCTGCGCCTTCGCCATGCAGCCGTGGCAGCTGCTGAACGGGGCGAGCAAGTTCCTCGCCGTCATGGGCGGCTACGGCGTCTTCCTCGGGTCGCTGATGGGCGTCATGTTCGCCGACTACTACGTCGTCCGCGCGCGCCGGCTGCGGCTCACGCACCTGTACGACATGTCGAGTTGCAGCATCTACTGGTACGCGAACGGCGTCAACTGGCGGGCCGTGGTGGCGTGGGTCGCCGGCACGTGGCCGCTGCTCCCCGGGTTCGTGATGCGCGTGCGCGACCCCGACGCCGTGTTCCCCGGGTGGTCGCATCTCTATTACATGGCTTGGCCCGCGGGGTGCGGGCTGGCTGTCTTGACGTACTTGTTTTGCCACTATGTGGTTTCCCCGATTCAGAGTCCTCGCGAGGTGGACGAGTTGGATTATTTCGGCACGTTTGGCGCGACGCCGGAGCAGATGGCGGAGGAGGTTGACGCGGCCCGGGGGGGTCAAGGGGGTGATGGGGGGGAAAGGGATAAGGGGTCGTCGGTGAAGCGGGCTGGTTACGGGACGTGCTGATGGAATTCGTTGACTTTATCGTCCGCTTGGCATTGACGTATCATGGGAACTTTCCACGCACGAGTTGTGCATCCTATAGCAAGTCTTCTGATTTTAGTTTTTTAGTTCTCCTTCCTGATTAGTTGGGCGTTTGAAGCTATTCCCAGTCTCTTGGACAGTAAGACCCCAACTCGTTCCAGGACTACTCTTATCCCGATCCTAGATTCCCCTCTCACATTAGTGAATATCCAGGGCCAGGACTTTTGCTCTTTGGTCATCTTTATAATGCGGATCAACGTGGTAAAGATGTGACCTGTGATGTTGAAAAGTACATGTATTGAAATTATCGTGGCATATACACAGTAACCTGCGCTGTAGTCGAGATTCGAGAACACCATGGTCGCTCAGAAGTCTTCACATGGGCAAACGGTTGGAGTTGTCCAAGGATGTATTCGAATGCTCTCATTGAGAGGGCCAACCTCCCAGCATTCTAAGGATCCAGGAGGCTGCAGAAGGGCAGATACAGGCTGCAAACAAATAACCCACGCGTGTGACCACCGACACCCCCCCCCTCGTCCATCATCCCTCGTCTCGTCGTAAACTACATCCCCTTCTGATGACCTTTTCACCAATTCCCGCTACTTTTGAACATGGGAATGGCCATCTAGCTTGCCATGAGGCCCGGTGACAGTGTCGCAAAAGCAAGGCGATGGCCCCAGATGCGCCTCGGAAGACGCCTCTTCACTGGCCCTGAGGTAAGGGATTCTGTTGCGCAAGAAGGGTCAGCAGCCATTTGAGTGCAGCGTGAATGAAGCTGAGAGAGCAGAGAGCAACAGCATTAAGAACATGAATCGAACGTACTAGTGCGTCTGGACGTAAATGTCGGATTCACCGCTGCTCTGGTAACCCTCGGTGGCGACGATCTGGTAGTAGTGCTGGCCGAGGGGAAGACCGACGCGGTTCCAGGCGTTGAAGTGGTTCTGCATGTTGACGGTGCCCTGCGAGCGCCTGTTGTCGCGGATGGACCAATACTGCTGAAAGGTGCGGGTTCCGTCGATGGAGGGCTGGTTGTAGCGGGTGGAGACGTAGAGGTTGTAGTTGGAGCCGTCGGAGGTGTGCGAGCCGCGGTACTGGGCGGAGTTGCCGGGGTTGTAGGAGCCCAGGTTCTCGATCACGTAGTATTCGACCAGGGGGTTGCGAGTCCAGCCGTAGACGCAGAGGTAGCCGTTGCCGCTGGGGTTGAAGTAGCCGCCATAGTTGATGGTGCTGTTTGGTGGTTGGTTAGCGATAGAAGCACAGGGAGGCAGGGAGAGGCAGGGAGAGGCAGGGCAGACTCACCGGCCATTGCCCGGGTTCCAACCCTTGCCACCGACAAAGTTGCCCGTGTTCCTCCACTGGACCGAGTACCGGCTGCCAGCACCCATGGTGTACTGAACGTAGCCGCCGCCATCGGACCACCACGAGTAGAAGTAGCCGTTGTGGTAGCCCTCCGAGTTGGGGGTGACCTGGCGCTTGTCGAGGATCTCGGTCGAGTTGCCATCGTCACGCTCGTTGAGGAAGTCGAACGGGGCAGCAATGACGGCAGTGACCGCCGCGGCGGCGAGGAGGAGAGACTTGAAGGAAACCATTGTTTCGACTCGTCGAGAATGGGGCGGAGATTCTCAAGTAGTGGTCTGATGTAGATGAGGATGTTGGGGTGAGGTGAGGGTGGTGGAAGAGGAGGATGATCTTTGCCGGAACTGACCCTGCCTTTATATATTCGATTCTGGGTCAGCGTTATTTGCCCACCGTGCCTCGTCTTCTGCTTCTGATCCGGGATTCCAGGGAGCCCAAAGGAGCCCGCACCGGAGCCCAGAACCAAGAACCTAGAACCTAGGACCTAGGACCTAGAACCTCAGCGCTCAGATGCTAGAATCCAGCGTACAACGCCCGCTGCGGCGCTGCCCGCCTTGACGACGTCTCAGAGAAATATCTCGGCGTGCGGAGAAGGCTTCTAGGCTATTTCCTAACTCCCCGTGCTCCACAGACTAAGATTGTCCCGCCATATCACATCATGGAGGGAGAGACATGGCGTAGGAACTACGAAAAGCAGTGACCTGGTCTATCCACATCGCGGCAGTGAACATGAAGAAGGAAGCCATCGTGCTGATCTTTTGCCGGGGGCCACTTGACGCATGGTGGGAACGCCACGACGGCTATTATTTGACGGTTAAAGTCCCGGCATGACATGGGTCACGAGTCTATTAACCCCGGGCCATGTCTGTGAATGTGATTCAGGGGTCATGACCTGTAAAGGGGCTCCCTACAACCATCCGGGGTTAATTACCTTAAGAGTAGCAGTTTGACATGGACCAAGGTGAATCATCCGCCCAGGAGGACTTTTGAAGTCGATTGACGCTTTGAGCCCCAGATGAGAGGTATTTCGACTACTCAGCAGTAGGGATGGGAGGTCTTGGCATGGTTGTCGTCGGTCGAACTCGAAGAACTTTTGAACCACAAAATACAGAGCTAAGAAATAAAAATAAAAATACAATCATCGAGCAGTATTGAGCAATATTGACCTTGATCAGCAACATCATCAAAACTCGACCATGCTTAGCAAGCGAGCCCAGACCGGGATGAGAACCTGGTAGGTCTGGGGGAGGTCTGGGGGAGGTCTGGGGGTGGTCCGGGGCGCAGTGGAGGTTTGGCGCCTTACGAGTCGGCAATCACACTGATTCCCTGAACCGACGGAAGACCATACCCCGGAAAACCAAAAGTAGACGACTGGGGGACAGGGATGCGACCTCTTGGCACGCTCTTCGCCGGACTCTACACTAGTGCGCACTCGTCCTGCGCAACCCCCCGTGGGCCCCGTCTTGATCAGCAAGCCGTAATGCGTCCTGCCGGCTTGGTTTCCAGTACCAGACTTTGTCGTCCCCTTCGCCCAACTCGGCGGGCTCGATCAGCAATAGGGTAGTAGGCTATGATGATCCTGACTCTTATTAGAAATTGATGGACAGATGATCAAAGCTTGTGTCCGATTGAGTTTATTTGAAAAGAATGAGAGTCTGGACTCTGAACATCGACCCCCAAGCTCAGACTTTCATCCGGAATGATCAGCATGGTCAGGAGGACCGAATGCGGTATGGGTAGCGAGGCCGGGGTCCTTAATCTGAATCACCTAGATCGCATTAGGGAATCCGGGGCCGCCCTGGAAGCCGGGGGATAGTGCTGTTTACGGAGAATGGCTCTCCCGACTTACGGCACTTGCGTATATAGGCTAAAGTGAGAGCGCTGGGGAAAAGCGTCGACTCGTCGAGACGAGATCTTGGACTTTGTTTCTCGGCTGAAGTCCAGATCAATGCACCGTCGGCACGGTCCTGTCTACACCTTGATTCGTACCCGTCGAGAGGAAAGATAAACTGAAGGCCTCCGAGGGTGCGGCTCGGCGAGGCCGCCGCCCCCCTTGACGCCATAGTTCATCATAGGTCATGTTACTTACTTCCGTATGCGTGGATGTAACCGTACCCCTCTGGCGAGACTGTCCACGCGATCTCGCCGCTCGCCGAGCTGATTAGTAGCACTCTTGCAGAAATAACCGTTAACCCGGATATATTGGTTTGCTCTGGGCACTATAAACGTGGCTTTGGGCCCTCAGTCACAGGCCGGAGGTGGCTCCGCGTGGGGGAAATTGAGGGGGAAAAAAAGAAAAAGAAAAAAGGGGGGAATTTAAGAGGCGAGCGGCAAACGTGAGGAATGCTGCATATGTATGACTATGCGTGTCTCTTTGAGGAGCCGCAGAGGGTAGTATTTTGCCGGTCAACGACAGCAAACAAGCGGGTTGGACAACAGGCGCTCCAATAGGGATGACTTTTATGGATCGTATTCCATGAAGCAGCGGAGTCACCGAGAGTTCAAGTCAAACGTGACAGCACCGAGAGTGAGAGACGGCTCGTTGGAAGAAAACAAGGTCGCCGTCTGCGCAGTTGAACGGACGAAGGCTGGAGAGCTCAAGCACGTCCATGGAATCTGTCGAGACAACACTGCGACCTACACGAGGCCTGACCTGACAGTTTGACAGCAATCAAAAGTGACGGCAGAGCTACGATGCTTTCAGTAGTGATCGACCACTCCTTCCTCATAGAGACCTGTCATCTTTGCTATTTGATGTATACCAGGGGCCTGGTATAGGCTTCCGTAGTTCGTCATACCGTGGTTCTGGGAGGCAGTCAGTCACACAGTTGGCCGTCAACGAAAGCCAACCAAAGTTGTTAGAAACTGCAATTGTGGCTCTTGAGGTGACATGGAGGCCATAGCATATGCTCCCATTGTGACCTCCCGTGACACAATGACATATATATGGCCCTGGCCTCTCCTTTTCGGGTTGAGTAGGGCCTACGGGGGGCTGATCGTTGGTGTTGAGACGTCGGTGTCGCGAAACTACGACTGAGGAAATGGTGTCTTGCATGCTTGTTCATGTCTGGTTGCTTTTGGCGGGAGGGACAAGCCGTACCATAATATGAAAACAGAGAACAGTAGATCTCAGTTCCCAATGCCAGTATAATCTTGAATCGCGACCTGTCACGCCCCATTCGGGCGCTCCTCCTCCCTGCTAGGCCCGGCATCCTCCCTATTCTGCCGTGTAGGAGCCCAGTTCTGTCTGCTTCTAATTAGCCGGTTTGACAGAGCTTCAAAGAACACGGTAGAATCAAGGAAAGGCGGCAAGGCGGCACGCGGGGCACGCGGGGTTAGTACACAGGAATGGAGCCCGATGGTCAAGACTCAAGACTCGAAGTATTTTGCCTAGTCGGGCCAGGAGTTGAAGCTATCATCATCTCTTACATTCTCTGGATAAATTCACAATCTCACCTTCATGTTTACCCCTCATCTTGGATACACTTTATTATACTCCGTACAACGTAATTTGATGCAAGGAGAGGGTCTATTTCATGTGCTTGATTCAACCGACTGGCCGACTGGAATACGTTGTACCTAAGTTCTAACTCGCCTGTTCTTGATGGGACATGGAGGCTGGGGCTGCCCTGGCAGAGGAAGTCAGATGGGATCGACCCTGGTATAGAGAGAAAAGAGACAGGGAGCAAGACAGGGCAGCAAGACAGGGCAGCAAGACAGGGGATGGGTTGATGCTGATGAGTACTTCGTAAATATAGTCTTGGTCCTGTGCTTCATGGAATCTACTCCGTACAGAGTGTTATGTTCCAGGGGTAGCCCAGTTCCCGCGTGCGTGTTGCGAGCATCGTTATGATGTTTCGGGACACGGGTAGTCAACGCCACGCGGGTATAGTCCATAGAAATATTCATATTCGCAATAGTATAATAACCATCAATCATACTAGCACCTACATATTATTCAAGACACATGCTAAAACAAATCCACGGTTAATTGTTGACTAGCTTGTATTTCCGTGCTTCCGTGCAGTCATTGTACTCCATACTCCCGGCTTCAGGGCATCAATGGGAGTTATGTGGCTTCGAGATTGTTGGATCTGGAGGCTGGGATTCGATCAGAGAGAGTCTACGACTCTGTGGCTCTAAAGAACTACCGCAGTCTGAGTTGTGAGGCGCTAACCCTTTATTAGTGAGTTCCTAGTTAAGAAGGCAACCCCCTGAACAGTAAACCACCCTACTCCACACAAAGTTATACAATTACTCTGTATGAGCCCTCCTGGCAGATGAAAGGAGGTGGATTTATGCAGAAAAAAGGTTCAATGGCCACATCTCAAGGTTGCAGTTAGACCGGCCACATCACCCGAGCTGGTATCTGATATTGACAAAAAGAGAGAGAGAGAGAGGCGTACGACTGGCTTGTTGGCTAGGGCGGCCGACCCTATTACCCCATCGACCTGACCCATCAAGTAGCCAAAGATCCGAGAGCCTACAACCACATTGGAAATCGGAGCAGAGCCCCCTCGTGATGGCGGAGTTGCGCAGGGCGGCCGGCTCAGACATGAAGACGAAAAGGCTGCCGTTGAGATGCCTTGAAATGTAAAGGAATAGGGTGGAAAACACTGCAAGCGAAACTAAAGAACATTTCAAGACACGGAGGCTCGGGGCTCGGAAGATTGATGTTTTGATAGGCCGAATACCTGATAACTAGAACTCGGAGAAATAAAACGGGTAGGAAAAACAAACATGAACCAAAATATAAAAGGGGAAAGCAGTGTAAGAGCCAAAAAAAAAAAAAGAATATATACAACACCGGGTATTCGCTGGTCGTCACCGACCCAACTACTAATCCGGCCCTCACTGGCTTATCTAGGGGAGAGCGGACGGGATCCCGAGTTTTCCAGTGGGTATGGTCGTATATACTGACGTGTAGGAAATGAAACTATTATATAACCACTACCGTTGGTCCACTAGTAGCTTGCTTTGCTGTACGCAATAGGTAGACCTATTTACCTTCCGAAGTTCCGATACTGCTGATCCGTCTTGGTGCTCCCAAGATGCTACGTCCTGTGTTAACCTTCTCCCTGCGCAACTGACACGGCATTTAGACAAGCTACACAACGCTGTGTAAGAATAGCAGATGGAAGGAAGCCTTGCGCTGCAGAGTTCATACATAGATGATGTCACGATAGATCTAAGCCGGCCCAAGGACCAGATATAGTCCTGCTCAGTTCAGCTGTTTCTCTATATCGTCCTCTACTTGCTCGTTCTTGCTGCGTCAAGCTCCTCCAGTGCGCTTTGACTGTCAAAGTATATCGTAAAGTTTTACATCATCGTCAGGTCTCTATTTTGGCATTGCGGGGATCAGAGTCATCGGACTATCAGCTGGATTGCGTGTCTCATGGCTACTAGTTCAGCTTGCTAAGCCGCCCGTTTTTCGGGTTGCTTGCAGTCTCTTAGGCACTCATTATCAAGGGTCAGATTGTAATAGTCCCGGGAAAGACGTAGTATATTTTAAAAAATGAAATAGCTAGCTAGCAAAAACTCAGTGCCCTGCACTGTGCAATTTACTACCAATCACCCATCGACATCGACGCGTCCTTCTCCGACTCTGATCAGAGACGTCTGCAACGGATTCCATAAGCAGGCCACTGTCTAAGCAAAGTCGCCGGTGCCCTCCTGGATGCCAGGAGCGAGGACAAAAGCAATGGGCCAAAAGGCGAGGCTGGCAACTTGGAGCTGGTTGCGGAAGATGTCGACGTGCAGGGTCAGCTGGAACGAGTTAGCAATACTATTTGGTAAATGATAAGGAGAAAAGGAGTTCCCTCACGTTATCGACATGCAGCCGGAAATCGGCGGGACCGGGTTGAAGATTGTCCATGTTGTTGTACCAGATGGTGCCGCTGGAAAGAGAGAAACTTGTCAACATATGATCCCGTTTGAAAAAGGTAGGGTTTAACAAGGCAGTGAGTCTGGCGTACTTGTTCATGGGGCCCGAGAAGGGCCTGAAAAAGCCAGTACCCTTGCCTTCGAAGGTAATAGAAAGACTGGGAATCTGGAAGCCCAGGGTGAGGCCAGTCTTGGTGAGCGAGATCGTGGCGGTCACAGCCGCCTTGTCGTGCCAAACAGTGCGCTCGGGGGGGCAGTGCTGGTCAAGCTGGATGAGGGCCTCCATGTTAGCCATGCCGCCGGGCTTGGCGACAGCCGTGGAGACCAATTCCTGGAGCTCTCCCTGCGTGGTGTTCACGGCACCGACACCGGTAGTGACATATTTAGCGAGGGCGTTGACGAGGTCGCCACTGGCACCGTCGGCAACGGAAGGGGCAGACTGGGCCGGGGCCGGCTGAGCGAAGGCGAGAGAAGAAGCCATTGTGACTGGTGAAGATCGAGAAAGATGGAGATGAAGAAGGTTGTTGCTGAGGGGTTTGGATGTGTGAGTGTCTGAGTTGATGATGCTGCTGCTGATGATGCTTTCAAGTTTCGTTTTGAAGAGGATGTGGGCAAGGGTTTATATATCTGTGATCTCTGGCCTGGAGGTCTAGTGTACTCTACTGAGTCTACTCAAGACTAGCACAAAGACTCGATCTCAGCGTTTGACACTTGGCTTCTCTCTTGCAGTCTCGCTCAACCAGCAACAGAGTGTCGTTACTGACCAAGGGAAGGTTTTCAACGTGGCGCATCCAACTATTGATCCAATATTCCCTAGCCGGTCAAGTCCTGATGTCCTGAAACAGCTGAACGCATCTCGTCGTTGCTGAAAGATGTTTGTCAGAGTGTTTGGCCCATTCACCGCTCACGAATAAGATAGAATTCCGAGTATATTTTGCGATTTCACCAGCCCTCCCGGGATGATCAGCCGCCAATATTTCGCGTACAACGACCACGCTGTTCCTATTAGACCCAGCTCCAGATACAAGGACAGTTCACCGTAGCGCCTCCAGGTTAACCACAAGGACTTTTCCGTACAACAGAATATACGGTGGCGAGCTGAACTGGCTCCCTTGTCCTGTGACTTGCTGAACCCAGAATCCTCGGTCATTCTCCAATCGCCATGTGATGTAATGATAGGTTTAACGGAGTCAGCCCTGTTACCCAGTAGCGCATGGTATATATGGTATATGGCCGGTGCGGGCCGCACCCTAACCGGGCACGACGGGGAATCCGCCAATCGGATTACGAGACGAGCCTCCGACATGGAAGTCAAGCGGTTTTCTCGAACGAGGCTCGGCGCTTACACTATACCGTTTTGGGGTTTGCCTGCAATGATCGGCCGATTGATTTCCTGAACTGTCAAGCGCAACTCAACTCTGCGTTATACCTGTATCTATCGTCACGTGTAGATTTAACGACTTGGCGTCGGTGACTCCCGATGTTTATCTAAACCCAACCATCACTAAAGAGATGCATTGTATAGCCTCAATGCCTAATCTGGTACCCGGTATCTATGAGTACCTGTATAAAGGATTTCCAGTACGGAACGTAGTCAACAAACTTTGCTTAGAAATGATGGTCGATCAGCGTACAACATGTCGACGTCTAATCTAGGAGATGGGGGTACTGCTCAATACGGTATAGTTTCTACGATGAACCTGCTTGAAATCTTTGTGGTGGCGCAATTTTCTGCTAGATTGCATAATAAGTTGAGCCCAGTGAACGGCAATGGAGCCCACTTTATCAGGAGAGGCACAACCCTTACTAGGTACGCTGTACGCCACTTCGGCCCTATGGTCCCGGAGCTTACACGCGTTCCCCAAGAAAATCTCGCCCTGCTCCCCTGACAGGTATGGTATGGGCAGCGCCAGCCTCCATGCTAGTACCGACGTGGAATTGCTGGAACTTCTCCTGCGTTAGGATGACATGGGGTAATAGTCGGCTCAAGCATCGGGGTTGGTCTCCGAAATATTGAAAACGAACGATCGAGACCAGCCGAAACCGGCACGGGGCACGCCGCACGCGATACAATTAACTCCGAATTTCAGCACTGCACTTCCGTTTTCGGACAACTCACTTATCATTCAGCAAGCCGCTGTCGAGCATTCAGGGTCCATTCCTCTCGGTCGGAAGGAGTGGGTTGCTTGCTGGTCCAGATCAATCTGCGAGATGGACCAGATGGTAGACACACCTGGTGACCGCGCAAGGCCGTGGAGTTCGAATCCCACTCCCCTTATTTTGGGCCGAGTCTTAATGGGAAGTTAGATACATACGGATCTGGAACAAAAGAGCACGTTGGACATGCGAGACCTTTTCGCCGCAGGAACTACCCCGATGCGACGCCCACTTTATCTCCGTGTCGTCGAACCAGTCGCGACTCGCCGTCCGCAAAGTTCAATGTTCCAGGGGGTCTTTGACTAGAAATACCAACTGTGCCGCTATTGTCTATTCGAATCGGGTATAGTCAAGGGCTAAGGGTAAGCTGATCATGATAGGGACAGGCCAAGGGAAGCCGTCTCGAAAGGGGCGATACGAGGAGGCGGTAAGAGGAAGCGACCGCGCGGCCACGGGAAGGTCGCCGGGGAAAGGGGCGACTCAAGAGCGGCGCCCTCAACTTTCCCATGAACAGCTCTCGAAGACGGCATTTTCGTTTCCTTTTGCCTAAAACTCGAAAACAGAAACTAGTGGGCGAGAGAAGGGAAGATGAAGGACGGGGTTGTATTGTGTCTGCTTGGTGAGGGCCAAGCCCGAAGACGAGGAGGGAAACGGTTACGTCGCGAAAAGACACGAAGGTGCTTAGTCATGCTCTCCAAATTTTGTTTAGTAATTCATTATGGTCCCTTCGGTCCCCAATGACTACGTAAATATCAGAACAAGAATATCGGTACTCGAACTCGTGAATCGTATTCCTTGGAGATTCTAAAGGTACTCTAAGGGAATGTCTATCTACCTTAAATAGTACTATAAAAGGGGCTATGTGACATGTACCCTAAGAACCGACGCGGGGAACCAAAAATACCGCCCCGGTACGCCGCCTACTCCTTCTGACAACTAAAGTCTAAGAGTGGACGGGGTCCCGAGTTTACCAGTCGGCATAGTCGCATATGCCGTGGTCGAAGAGGAAAATTTACATAGCCATTCATGTTGTTCCCGTAAACATATATATATATATATATATGTAAAGCTGATAGAAAAAAAGAATAATAACCAAAAACACATACAACACCGGGTATTCGCTGGTGGTCACCCACCCAACTACTAATCCGGCCCTCACTGGCTTATCTAGGGGAGAGCGGACGGGATCCCGAGTTTTCCAGTGGGTATGGTCGTGTGTGATAAGACAATAGAGTAATTCTTCTTATATAGCGAACACTGAAGGACAGGTTATCACACATACGTCTCCTTGAGCCAAGCTTACCGTTGTCGAACTGGCCAACGTCCAAGACCAGATGATTTTACGTGGAACTCGTATAATTCTTAGAATAGAGATTAGGTTACTTAGGTATGCCTTGGTATAGCTGTTCCGGAGCTGACGAAGAGAGATCTGAGAACTTGTAAGTGAGCCTCTGCTTCTCTGGATACGAAGAACTACTTACTCGGCCTTTGGCAATTCCACTTAGTCGTCCGGATATCAGTTTCACTTTTGGCTTTACAGACTAGGTAGGCATGCACGAAAGAACATAATAGTATTATATTTGACGCACGCTCTTTTGTCCCTTCGTTCGTGTCAAGGAGATCGACCAGAAAAATGGTAAGGAGGCATGGTCGCTGTTGCAAACGAATACTACCCTAGCCAACCTCACTAATCGTCGCAGATTGAACTGAGATGGGCAAACACAGATGATGGGCATGCCACTCATATATTGGTTTACAGAAAACAGGTTTAAATTTAAGTAAGTTGAATTTCCCCCATACCACGAAGGAACAGACGCGTCAATAATCCATAATCCGCGCGTCCCCTTCGCTCGAGACCCCTTACACGTGTACAACCGAATTGGGAACGGATAGGAGCCATGTTTATCTTGCCTTGCTTTCAACAATTCCCTGGGTAGCATCCAGTTTCGATCTTTTAACAGTCCCCCGGGAGCTGACGTACCCAGCCGTGAAAGCCAATGCGGACGACGATCTTCGAGAAGGGGTATTGCGGAAGGATCACGACTGCCTTGTTCGGTCAACGGAACGAAAAAACGAAACTTCTGAAACGACATTGATCGACGGGACCATCCGGGATGACCTCTGGACAGGAACGAGGTGGGTTAGTTGAGACGCCGTCCCCGCGACCGGAACCAGTATTTAGGGCGATGATCACCCCTTCCCCCAGGCCTCACCAGAGGTGAGCCACGAAATCTTACTTGACATACCACAGATTGGAAACCACTGGTGAGTCCCCATCCATGTTAAATGAAAATTCGTTTCATGTCTGGTTCCCGGTGATGGGTTTTTTTTGTCACGTTCACGACAATGATCGACGGCGGAAGCCCTCGCGACCTTGTTCTCACGCGCCAGCCGGGCGGGAGAGCGTCCCGCCATTAATTGATGGATTGCTGGTCGTCTCAAATAAGAAGTAAGTGGGCGATGAAGATCAACACGGCCAAAAGAGAGAGAGAGGGGGATGAGGGGGATGTTCAAACCCCCTGGCGATGGGGTATATATCTTGCCGTCGATCGCCCTCGTCCGGGCATTGATCTGTTCGGTCGACGAACCAGGGGCATTTAATACCAAACAGTCGATCGACGACCCATCACGGCAGAAAGAATCACCAAAAAGGAAAGAAGAAAAAAGAGAAGAAGAAAAAAGAAGAAGAAAAAAGAGAAGAAGAAAAAAGAAGAAGAAAAAAGCCCCCAGGGTCCCAGCCCCCAAGATGCCACCCACTACAACTCTCTCACTCTTCAGCTCGCTGCTCCTCGGCGCCTCGGGGGTCGCAGCCCACAGCCGCATCACCAACATCGTCGTCGACGGCGTCCTCTACGACGGCTACAACCCCAAAGTGCCCACCAACCCGGAAGTGCTCGTCGCGTGGAGCACGACGGTGACGGACGACGGCTGGGTCAACTTCGAGGACTACCGCAGCCCCAACATCGTCTGCCACCGCGACGCCGCGAACGCGCAGGGCTACGCCCCCGTGGCAGCCGGCAGCAACGTCGACGTGCAGTGGCAGGGGTACCCGGAGTCGCACAAGGGCCCCGTGCTGACGTACCTGGCGCGCTGCGGCGACTCCCCGGGCGCGTGCGCGACGGTCGACAAGACGGGGCTCGCCTTCTTCCTCATCGACTCGGAAGGGCTGATCGACCCGGACGTCTACTCGGACCCGCACTCGCTGGCGCCGGGGTACTGGGCCAGCGACCTGTTCCGGGAGAACAACTCGAGCCGGGTGGTGCAGATCCCCGAGGACCTCGCGGCCGGGCACTACGTGCTGCGGCAGGAGCTCATCGCGCTGCATTACGCCACGCTGCCGGATGTGGGGCCGCAGCACTACCCGCAGTGCGTCAACATCGAGGTCGTCGGCGGCGGGGACGTGCGGCCGGCGGGGCTCAGGGCTTCGGAGCTGTATCACTGGGACGGAGGGCTAGAGGAAGGGGAGGAGGTGGAGGCGGACCCTGGGCTGGATTATGATATTTCGACGTCGCCGTTGGCGGAGTATACGGTGCCTGGGCCGACTTTGCATAGCGGTGCGGCGACGAGTGTGGAGCAGACGTTGTCGACGGTGACGAGCTCGGCGAGTGCTGTGCCTGAGGAAAGCGATGCGAGGGAGAAGGCGAAGGCGAGGGCGAGGACACTGAGAACGGAGGTGAGGGCTGAGCCCACGCCAGTGTGACGAGGATGGAAGAAGGTTGCTAGAGTTGAGTTGGATTGGGGTTTCTGTCGTTTCAATGTCGGAGGAGAAGTAGGCAGTCAACACATCACACTTACTCCCGGTACTCTGGATGCCATTCTATCCCTATAGTGACCTTGTCGAGGGATCTCATCTCATTTTGCCCTTTGGCATGCTTCCTCTTCCTCTTGCTCTTCTTTTCCGGGGCCTGTGTCGAAGACCGATAAGGCCTTGTAGTGCGGTCAAACCCTGGTCATGTCTGGTGACACTGCAGATATATATGAATGACGCGTCTGGGTCTTGGGTCAAGGGGAGAAAAAAAAGACAGAAAGAAAAGGAGACAGCACATCCTACTTGGCAACACAAAAGCCCCGGGGGCTCGGTCGTACAAGAGACTTGGTGAGAGGGTTTGCAGCGCGTGATTAATCCGCTCAAAACACGAGCGTGTGACGACGACGACGCTGATTTGGGTTTGATCCAATCAGTATTTGCTTGGCCGGCGGTTGAGAGGCCGTGCCGAGAGCGATGCCGAGCGCCATGCCGAGACAATAGGTTATGGCCTGCAAAGCGAAAACGGGCGAGTTGACGGGCGAGTTGACGGACGACGTGGTCGATGCCGAGAGATGGGTCGACGAGACGGAGAATAAGAAAATGAGAACAAGGGAATCAGAGCCACACGATGTGATTAGACCGTACGAAGTCATCTGTATCTTTCAAAGATATCTCGAAAACGAAGAAGAAGAGGAAAAGATAACAGGAGATAACAAGAGTAAAAAGAGGGAGAAAAAAAGTTGTAGAATGGATAAATGGGATGGACCGTCTTGGCGGTTTGCCTGACACCTCAATTAGCGTCTTGAGACTTCCTGGTGGAATGACGTTAGCCCGGCCCCCGGCGTTAGGTACCTTGCGGCATTGCACCTTAGGCAGTTCAATGGCCGACGACCACTGAGCAAAGACCTGAAGCCACTGCACTTGAACACACCTTGCGAAGTAGTATGTACTTGTACTTCACAGTACCTTACACCGACTCGGGATCTGCAGGCTCTTGGTTCGTTGGTCCTTGATGCTTGGGATTAGTCTCGGCATCTTGGCCTTCTTGGACCATTGTCTTGGCGTCACTTCTCCATTCGTTCCTCTCCTATTGAGAAGTGTCTAACTCCTTCGCAGAAAAAGACGGAGACTGGGAAACATTGGTAGATTTGATTTCTCTTTTTTTTTGATTTCCATATTTCATAAGAAAATAAGAAAAACGAGAATGGAATCCACGATGTAGAGTACCCAAGGTACCAAGACAAAGGCCGTGCGTCTCGGCGGAAACGCATACGTGGATACGTCATCTCGTCGTCTTGGCCGCCTCCACCCCAGAAATTCCTAATTCCAAATTCCTTCCAAATTTGAAGCCATGCTTCTTGGGCTTTCTTGGTCTTTTGTTCATAAGTTAGTCTTCCGCTTCATTTCTTTCGTTGTCTTCCTCGCCCCTGTCCAATTCTCTCTCTCTCTTTTTCTCTTTTTTTCTTCTTTTCTTTCTTTACCTATTTGATCATTCAATCCGCCCATTTCTTCCTCGCCATTTCCTTCCAACTGGTCATTGTTTCGTCTTGTCTCAATTACCGAACCCTTCACCGCAGTACTGTTCCTACACACCCACGCACCAGCCATCGCCAAACCGAGAGCCCTACGAGACGATCCCCCACTGGCGCGATCGCTCCCTGCGTAAATCAACCCACCTTTCGGCGATCACCACACCCGCGCGCGCCTGCCTCTAGATCGACTCTCCCACGCATGGAAGGACATACTACGACTTTCACCTCCAACGACGAAACGCGGCTGAGATCGACCGACACACACAGGCCGACCTAGATGGATACGGCAACCGTCTCCCTTCCTAGGGATACATGTAGCACCAGCATTGGCAACTACACCAACAGTGGTCAACACATACATCCACGTTCGCCAAAACGATAATAACCCCAGGTACAGAAAGGACCTGAAGGAGCAAAGAGGAAGAGAGAGGGGAAAGAGGGGCGAAAAGGATAGAGAGAGGCAAGAGTCACCAGATACGGATACACGCGGAGGAAAGCGCGCAAAAAGGGAGGGAAACAGAGCAGTGTTGTCACCAACGGGAAAAAAGGGGGGAAACACCCCTACAAAACAAGCGCTCCCGATCATGTCACCACCAGAACACTCCGACAACGCCTCCCACGGCCCCGATACCACTTATCCTCCTTCCTCGCCCCAACCCGCATACACTCAACCATCGTCATCACCCTCACCATACACCCGAAACGACGGCGGCGCCATCCCATACCATGTCCCGGACGGGAACCGTCCGACCTACCCGCCCCCACCTTCCGCGCTGTACCCTCCCCCACCACCACTGCCGCCCGGTTTGCCGCCGACATTCCACTACCGCCCACCAGAGTTCTACATTCCTCCCGAAACCCCTTTCCGCAAGAAGCGCCGGAGATGTCTTTACATGTACTACGTTCTGCGCCAGGCCGCCCTGGTCTTCCCATTCGTCTCGCTCGTCCTCACCGTCAACATTTACGTCTCGCGTCGCGGCCGCTACCTGAACGATGACACCGATTCGGCCGATCCCGTCTACTATCCCATGTGGTTGACCGTACCATTGGTATGCTGCCCCCTTTTCCCTTCTCTTCCTTTCTCCGCCCTCTACTTGATTGAATTCTTGCTGTCGCCCATACTCACCACCATCGATTACTGTCGCAGAACGGTCTCGTCTTTCTATGGGCTATCATAAACCTGCTCTGCCTCCGACGTGCCCATTACCGCGGCGGCATCCCCTACCAGATGCAGTTCGGCGTCGAACTCCTCTTTGCCCTGGCCTCCGTCGTTTGTTTCGTGCTGCTCGTCATGAACATGGTGGAGGAGAACGACATCGCCCATGATGTGTATCCTTATCATCGCTACGAGGTGCCCTTGGCTTGTCTGTTAGGGTTACTAATGTGCGTTTCCCTTCCTTTTCTCTTCTTCCCCTTTCTTTCCGTTCTTTTCTCTCTTCTGGTTTGATTTTGAAACAAAACTGTGCTAACTCTGGGCAGGATCACACAATGGGGACTGGTAGCGAGGGCATTATTCGAGGTAAACGTGGAGAAGAAACGGAGAGAGGTGGATAGCGTGGTCAGTGTATGATGATTTCGCATTTTGAACCCCTCGGCGCAGAGGACAAGTCCCGGCGCCGGCTGAGGATTTTGGATATGGCCCCGACACTCAAGGCAGATTGAGATGATACCCTTTTTCGTTGCCAAAAAAGCTACACAGCAAAAAGAATTGGTTTTACTCGGTGCCTTAACCCTAATAAATGTCCAGCTAACGGATAAGCTACTTGAGAGGAGCAAGATGGACGCACTGCAATTGAGAGAGCGATACCTGAGGTACCGTAACCCGAGACTTACACGGACGATGAGTAGGTAGGTACCTGAACGTTCAGCGGATTGCGATTTGCTGCATCTCCCAACCCTCATCAGGTACCTGAAGGTAATAAACCTCCCGACCGGTCTCATTCAAGTCTGACTCGTACCTTTTGGCATTCTCCTGGGCCTTACGTCACTTTCAACACAAGGTACTGACTAGGTACCTTACCTTAGGCAGCTTACAGGTAAGGTAGGTAGGTGACTGTCAGACCAGAAATGTACCACTACAACAACAGGGAAATCCCAACTTGATGTAAGTACCTTGGTGTACATATATCCCCCTTATCCCCCTTTTCAACTCTCTTCTCACGTCCGCTCCCCCTTCTGCAACGCTCAACATTCCAATCAACCCCCCTGATCCTTCTTCACCAATCCGCTCAGGCCCTTACTTCCTAGGAATCTCATCGGACATTCGTCATTCCATAGCTCATTCCTTGACTCCGCACACAGAAAAGGAAAATCACCCGCCGATCCTCCATCACCCAGCTATTCATCATGGGTCGGAAAGTCGCCTCCCTCTTCAACCGCGTCTTCTCGCCCTCCAGCTCGGAGCAGTACCAGAACCAACAATCACTCCAACCAGTCCATCAACCCCATCATCGGCCTCACAACCACCCTCCAGACCACCCTCCAGACCACCCTCACAGCCGCCCTCCCGCCTGCCCTCCCGCCATGCCTCCCACCCACCTCCACACTCTCACCAAGCAATGGGGCTACCACGCCGTCAAGGGGTACGAGCTCAACAACAACACCTGGGGCCTCAAGCACGCCACCTCGGGCGGCCAACGAACACACTACGACGGGCCCGGCCCGGAGGGTCGCGGCATCGCCTGGAGTTCTGACTGGGAGTGGCAGGGCGGCGAGCATCAAGTGAAGAGTTACGTCTACGGCGCGCGGCAGTTCGACCGTCCGCTCCTCCAGGATATCGCGTCGATGCCCGTTGATGTTGCGTGGCGGTATGACACTGATCATATCCGGGCGAATGTCGCATTTGACTTCTTCACGGATCCGGATAAGAAGCATGCGAATAGCAGTGGAGAGTACGAGGTGATGATTTGGTATGTTGTCCCCTGCCCCCCCCCCCTTGGTTGCGGTCCTTCTTTCTTTGGGTTTCCCATGGGAAGAACGAAATAGCACTACCAACTGACACGACGGTAGGCTCGCCTGCTATGGAGGAGTCTGGCCCATCAGTGAAGCCAAGCGACCCATTGCCAGAGTCAACATTGCCGGGTACGACTGGGATCTCCATTTCGGCTACAACCACGGCGGCAAGATGAAGGTATTCAGCTTCATCCCCGCGGGACCTAATATCCACCACTTCGAGGCCGACATGAAGGAATTCTTCGATTACCTTGTCTTCCACCAGGGCTTCCCGGACAGGGACCAGCATCTCTTGAGTGCGTTGTGCAGGGGCAGTGGCTCACCCACTCCCTTGACCTGCTTAACTATCCGTGGAGAGAAAACGAACTGACAAGCTCCTACAGTCTACCAGTTTGGCACCGAGGTCTTCACAGGAGGACCGGCCTTCTTTGAGGTCCCCAAATTCATTGCCGAAGTCAATACCTGCGGTTAGAACGAGAGCGTGTCGAAATGATTTCTAATTCCGCTCCATGAGGAACGAATCATGATTCCCTAATGCCCGACCAATATTCGTTATGAAAGGGGGGTATCTCCTTTCCGCGTGATACCAATTCCGCCCTGGAGGGAACTTGAAGAAAATTGAGCGTGGAGAAAATGCATTGACGATTCTATTTTGTAATTCGCAATTAACTGTCCGGCTTCCTTCTCTCTCTGCCAATATCGATTGCATCCCGGCTTCGGAGGCTTCATGCTCCAACGACGACCCAACAGTATAGTATGGTTGGTGTGCCCCCTTCTGCACATGTGCAGCTCGATCATGTCGTCCTAATGCTCCTAATGTCGTCAAGCTTGGCATTTCCTCGCAGAGAGTATCCCACGGGCTATGACTTACCGAAATTGCAACCTGGACAAAAAGAAGAAAAAGAAAAAAAAATCATCCTCCACTGCTCCTTCTGTTCAGAAAGAATGGCTTCCCAATTCTGCTCTATATCGGCGATCCAGTCTTTCTCCTCCGTTCTAGTTGGTTTCCACCCAAGGTCGAATGCCAATTCCGGCTTGGTAACCGCCCTGCAAGAAAGGAAGCATGTGAGATTTCCAACTTCTGCCAATGAAGAGGTCACGAGATCCTGAGCTCGGGAAGACGTACGGATGTCTGGCGGCGAAGTTCCTCTCAACAAACGTAGCATTAGCCCCATGCGGCCACTTCTCGACGGCCTCCTCCAAGCTAACCGAGACTGGGGCGGACGACTCGAGCGCGTTCAAGCGCGCACCGACCTGGCCGACCAGCTCATTCACGTCTTTCCACGTATAGCTGCCAGTGCTGGAAAAGTAGATGCCCTTCCGACCGGACGGGATCTCCTCCCCATCCAGGACCTTGGACAGGATGATCTCGTACTGGGTGACAACGTCGTCAATGTGCACTTTGCCCAGGGACCCCGACCCGTCGCCGATGTAAGTGGGATGCCCTGCGGCGATGGCGTTCCGGACGACGATGGGAACCTGGTAAGACAGTGTCTTGAACCGGCCGAGACCCTTGCCGTAAATGGTGGGGGGCATCAGCAGGTAGGCCTTGACGCCGGTTTTCTCGGCCGTGTGGACCACGACGAGGTCGGTAGTGCGCTGGGCATAGGGAGACTTGGCTTCTAGTTTGACTTCTTCCCCGTATACGTCGTCTTTATCGGAGATGCTCTGGACTGTGGCGTCAGGGTTGGAGAGACCCTGTGCAAAGTTGGATGTTCCCGTGGTCTACTTCCAGCATTAGCAACCCCCTAGGGCCAGAGGGCTAAGGGGCAGTGCTACGAACGTGGATGTAGTATGTCTGCTGGCCTGTCCTCGCCTTTGCGTCGCCGAGCCCGAGAATGAGGGCTTCAGCGGATGCTGTATGAGATCCCGTCGCGCAATGAACGACAATGTCGAAATCAGATGCAATGGACCTCAACTGATCGCTGTCATCGAGTCCGTTGAAGACTTGGGCTTTCACCCCACGTTTCCCAAGGAGGTCTGCATGATCCTGCCGTCGGACAAGGGTTGTGATGGACGCATCCTTGATCTTCGGGTTGGAGGATGATCTCAAATGTTCCAGAACCGAGCCCCCACTGGAAAGCGACGTCCGTGGTCAGTGAGAAGCGCAGAAGGGATGGCGGGTAACAGTCCACGGTCACTTACACGTAACCCGTAGCGCCTGTGACGAGAATCTTGGTCTGGGCCATTGCGTCTTACCCTGTATTGTGTCGATGGGTGTAGGTAGTTAACCGATAGATAATGGATTGAGCACGTTCACTCTAAGAAGAGGGATCGGATGGCAAGTTTACAGTTCACCTCCTCAGACAGGACTTCACGACAGATGGTCTAGTATTTATACGAATGTACTGGCTCAGTTAATGTAAGACGATGACAGAAACCAGGTGAAGCACGCACATCGTGTCGTCGTGCTACCTCAGCCTACCGGGACTTAGAAATCACATTCACAGTAATTGCAGCATTACCAAGCATACTATGTATTATTCTGTCCTATGACGTCGCGAAGAGCTGCCTCTCTTCTCGGACATAAGAGCAGATCTCCGGGCGAAGCTCAGGAAGTTTGAGGAAGAAGCCGCAGAGTCATAATAAATTAGTAAAATCTTCTTTCGATAAAGCAGTGGAGAAGTGGAAAATGGAAGAATTCTCCGGGGTTTGATTACTAAGAAAGCCTTCCCCACTCTCGGGGAGAGTTGACTCCACTTTCCAGCTTATATACAGTCTCGAAGCTACGTCCTCCAACAAAAACTCCCTGTGGTGTAGTTGGCTATCACGTTCGACTGTAATTGTTATCTCTTTCAATCGAAAGGTCACCGGCTCGATTCCGGTCGGGGAGACACCACAACAAGCTCAGCTTGTCTTTTTTTCTTCTTTTTTTTCTTCTTCTTTTTTTTCCCTTTCCCCCCCTTCCTTGTCTTGATCCCGAGCTGCTGTATTAATTATCATTGCTTTCAAAAAGACGGCCCTCGACAACAGAGAGGACTGGAGACCTGGCTACCTCAGACCACCAACCCTGGATTTCTGCCTGTCATCAAGAATCAAGACAAAGCCCTGTTGGCTTCCAGCATTTTTTGACTTCACACTACGGAGCAAGTCATTCTGGCACCAACTTTTGGTGGTGTGGACAACACCCAAAGTAGTAACTTTAATTTGATAAATTGATTCGTCCATACTCGTCCACCTTGGAAGATCATGATGGGTTGGGACCAGCGAGGATTGGGTCGACAGAAGAACATCCGACGCATCTTCCTAGCAAACAGAGTCTCTAAAATCTAATAGCTGCCATGGAGAACGTCACCATTTTGAATAGTTTCCCAGACAGACTTTTGCGCAGGAGAAGTGGGCAGATATCTAGATATATTTAACCGCTTCATCTGCCTCCTCGACGCGTCTATCCAGAAGTCTGCAATACCATTGTGACAACCATTCCTTCACATCCTTCCCACTGACATTGCACTGCGCATTGTCGCCCAAAATTCCAATTGCAACAGCCTCGCACAAGCACAGTCCAAACCGCAACAATGGTCAGACTTTCGGATAAGGTCGCCGAAGACCACCGTGAGATGGAGAAGTGTTTCAACGAGATAACCTCGTCGTCGGACCACGACCACCAGGAACGCTTCGGTAACCAGTTCACCTGGGAACTCGCCCGCCACTCCATTGCCGAGGAGCTCGTCGTCTACCCTGCTTTTGAGAAGTACATGGGCAACAAAGGTCACGAGATGGCCGAAGAAGACCGAAAGGCGCATCACGAGGTGGGTAACCTCAATTCCTCGTTCTTGGCCGTTCAGACAAGGCAAAAGGCAAGGAACTGACAAGCCAACCCAACACGCAGGCCAAGGAGAAGCTCAAGAAGTTCCAGAACATGAGCCCCGAGGATGCGAATTACGTGCCCATGCTGAAGCAGCTCTGGGGCACGCTTTCGAAGCACATCGAGGAGGAGGAGAGCCATGACTTGCCCGCCCTCGAGGCGGCCCTGGAGCCCGGCGCGTCGGAGACCATGTCCCAGAGCTTTGAGAGGACCAAGATGTTCGTGCCCACCCGCAGCCACCCGAGTGCCGGCGAGAGCCCGCCTTTCGAGACGGCTATGGGCCTGCTCACCGCTCCGATGGACCGTATCGCGGATATGTTCAGGAAGTTCCCGCAAGACGTTTGATTTTTCGATTTTTCTAAACTCCTTGGAGGATACTTTCGACAACGTGGTAATAGTCTGCAATTCCTGCGAAATTGCGGGAAACGGAACAAAACATCCTTTGTCGGGCTTATCGGGCTTGTCAGGCTTATCAGGCTTGTCGGCCTCATCAGTAAGGTACCTAGGTACCTTATTATTAATTTATCATTCCTTATCACAGAATACCTTATCAAGGTCCTTTATCACCACTTATCGGACATCTTCAGTTGTATGACATCATAAGCTGCATTGACGAATGCTCCCAATCAGCCGATCCAGCACTGCGTAGGGAAGTGAGTAGTCTATAGCTTCATCAAACATAGTTCGTGTTCAATTGCATAGGTCGTAAGGACCAGATGAAAGAGTCCTTTCAATGTGGCATTCTCAGCTTAGCCTTAGCTAGCCCCCACGGTCATTCCGACGCCGAACTCCTTGTCATTCAAGTTTCAACAACAATCTCCGCAGCAACGAACCCCTCCTCACAAATCCCTTCTCACTGCCCCGGCTGTCTCTTATTGCTCCGGTCTTCCGGACGGATAGGACCTTCCCGCCCTGGGAGCGTCCCTGTCGGTTGCGCGCCAACGTTGGTGCTCGCCGCCTTGTCTGGCCTTCCCATGAGGTAAAAGAATACAGCGCCGAGACCGAGGCCGGCTGCGGCGTAGGGAGTCCTGTGCATTGTCACTCGGTCGTCAGCTACAATGCTTAGTGAGGGGTACGATGCAGCGGGGCAGAAGAAGTATGGGACAAGCAGATGGATGTCTAGCGTACCAGTTGTTTGCTTTGCCAGGCCTGGCTGGCGGAATCTGAGTACGGGACGGTTCCTTGTCTGTGCTGGCGTTGCGTTTGTTTGCAGGGCTGAAGGCGACCCTGTTGTTGCGGCTGGCCCGTATGGCAGGCCGTAGGGCCGAGTGCATGTAGCGTGGTGCAGACATGGTGGTGTTATTGAAATGGATCGATCGTCTTCCCGTGAATAAGAACCCGAATTGATGTGCTCGCGTGGTGAGATAATTGATCCCGCTAATATTGAGGTATACCGTATGGGTAGTTGATGGCGAGGGACAGGACGTTTTAATACCCCAAGCTGGCCATGCAGGTACTCCGTATGTCTGGAGGAAATGTGGAGATCCAGGCGTCATCACGGAGAAATTACACAGAAACGACGTAATGCACGTTGAGCCCCGACTGGCCGACTGGGAGGTCCGCATGGTTGCATGGTTTGTCGCTTGGGTTTTTAACCTGCGGCGGTCAAAAAAAAGGGACTAACTTCCTAACATAATAAGTTTTGTCCTACTCCTCATATTTCAAGTCGTCGATATCGTCAATTGAACGGGTTGTGTTTTCAATTGAGTGTGGATTAATTGCCTTGGGTACGTGATGATACGACGAGTATAGACCTCTACTCGGGTTATATACCTATATATGGTATTGTATGGGATACTTTATCGACGTGACTGTTGTCTTCATGGCCCCACTAAAAAGTGAGAGGAATTCCCCCGCAAAAATGGCACAGCTCTTCCCAGTCAGAAGGAGCTTGGGCCACTATTTCAGGGGCACAAGTTACATCCCTGCCTCAGCTGCCCCTTGATTCCCCTCTTACGGTAACTCCGCTCCCATTCGTGCGTTCCTTCTTTTCGCTTGCTACTAAGGTTATTTTGGTTCTGTTTATGCCATCTTAATCTTAATCTTCCTTCTATCGAGCTTTTGTTTTGCACCGCCAGCAATGCCACTCTCCACCACCTTAAGTCGCCTTGCAACCCCAACGTCGAGATGTTTGTGCTTTCCATTCGATGTCAAATAGCACCTCTCCACACGATTGAAAGGCTCGCTGACACCCTTTCTCTCCCTTCCAGGCTAGAGCCAAGTATTCGCATCCGCCGCGCCATCGTCGCCAACGACGCCCTGCTGGTCAAGCGCATCCTCAAATCCCACCGCGAAGTCCTCCACAACCCCGATGCATCCCCCGAGGGTCTATCCAACTCCAACCTCCATCTGGCCGCCTCGTTAGGCCATCTTCCAGTCTGCAAGGTCCTCATCGAGTTTGGTCACGAGGACCCAGACCCCGCCCTCAACGAGAACCTGCAGACAGCGCTCATGCTCGCGGCCGCCGGCGGCCACACCGAGGTGGTGCACTTCCTGTGCGAGCTGAATCCCGAAATCGTCCTTCGCCGGGACGCCCGCGGCCGCGACGCCATCATGGAGGCCAGTCGCAACGGCCACGACACGGTCCTCCAAATCCTCCTGACCTACGTCCCCGGCGGACCCGAACAGGCGGTCCAACGCGTCGACACGGACGGCAATACCGCGCTTCATTTCGCCAGCGGCAACGGAAACCTACTCGTTCTCCGGACGCTCCTCGCCGCCGGCGCCGATGCCGAGCGTAAGAACAACTGGAATTGGACGGCCCTCTCCTACAGCGCCACGGTCCAGGCCGAAGTCTATCTCAAGGGCTTGGTCGCCGAGGTAGAGCGGAGGAAGCAGATACGCCAGGAGATCGAGGAGAAAAAGAAGGCGGGGGGTGTCCGTCTTGTCGAGGAAAGTGAGCAGGGTTGAGGACGCAAGCTCTGCGCGGTCAATTTGACGTTTAGTCATGCCTGGTGACCGTGACCAATACGCCATCGACCTGTGACGCCTGATCGGCATCTGCTCTAGGAGGATCATTATGCGTACGACATGCGGAGAAGGCACGGACCGTACGGTATCATCACACGGTTCGGGCTTCGGCCTCATCTCGCCAGCTGCGCGTCTTCGCAAATGTCGGGGAATCCCGAGCTCTCCCTCTCTCTGATGCTGAGACAGTGTTGTACGCTCGTTCCCCGAACCAAACCACCCCAAACCGCAATTTGGTACTTGGTCGGGCCACGGGGTCCTTGGAATTGATTTCGCAGGCCTCTCATCATTTCCGTGAGTCTTCTGTTCCTACGCAGTTTTGGAGATTGGCGCTTTTCCTTGCAGGGCAAACATGGATCCTAATCACGAGCCTAGAGTCTTCACTGCTTTGGTTCATTCCCACCCCCATTTTGCTGTGGCCACGTATTTCGTGTCCTCCGTGGGATGTCGTATCCCAGTAGCGTCGCCCACCCTGGAAGACCAACGGTGATCGCGTCCTCTTCGATTCTATTCACATCACACCGAGTCACCAACCCGATGACCGAACCAAATGATCGAACCAAAGCCACCACAGACTTGGGATTAATCGGAGTACATTGGGATTTCCTGCTCAGGCCATGAATGATAAAGGAACGATCTTACAGCAATGCCTTCCCTCGGTGCTCATCGTCTTGTCAGTCCGTCAGCGCAGTTGGCAAAATTCCAGCTATTCGCGTACCATCTCCAGACTTTTGGCTGACTCCCCCCTGGTCCCTTTTGTCTGTTTGCCATAACATGCTTGCAGTGAATCAGGAGATTGTCCGAGTCACGCGCCGCCCAAACATGGCAAACTGCTGAACTATTTATTTGAGTCCGAGGCTCTGTCCAGCTCTTTGCCGAACCCTTCTCTCTTGCTATCGCTTCCTTGGTTCTGTTTCAACTTGAGCAAACCATATATAACCTATTACCCCCTTACCCCCTCCTTGGTGCCTCTGACGCAGGCACCGTGCCATTAATCACCAAGCTGGCGTCGACTCAGAGACCCGGGGCACCCGCACCCACTCGCCAACCGACTCATTTCCCCTATCCGGCGACCAAGCTCATCATCGGCCAATACCTCTACCTCTCGAGACGTCCACGTTTCTGGGCCTGGCTCATCGTGGGCACGTTTTACGACCGTGACGACAACAAAGTCTGGAGTACCCAGATTTTCTTGGTCCATCACGATCGAAGAGGCTGGAGTCCGGAGACGGGTGAATTTGATCACGGTCCTCCCCCTCCAGAGTCATTGCTGATCCCACGTGAGTAACGATTCCCCCTTACTACCCCGCCGAATGACTGGACTTTCTCTTGTCACTCGCTCTTGACACTTCCTCTTCTCTTCGCTCATGTCATTTCACTCACTTCATGACGTCCGTGACAGAGTGTCAAGATTCCACGTATATAAGCAGGCCTTTGGTCTTTGGTAGATTTCTAAACTAACTTCCAGTCTCTACAGAAACCTTTCCTGTCAACCATCAAACGAACACCTATCCTACAGCAACAACGACGATTGGCACGGTTCCCGGACAGTCTATCTATCCCCCATCACAGTTCGCCTCCTGGCAGCCCCAGCGCGCTCTGCTTTCAGGCTTCGTCGACCGCACCTGGTCTACACGGTACGATCCCGTCAGTGGCAGCTGGGTCAACACGTATCATCCAGCAGATCGCTGAATAGATACCAACCACTTCCCTTGAGTCGGACCTCTCGCTGTCTCAAAGACAACCGCTCACCATGAATCCTCGGTTTGGACGCGACTCCGGACCTCCCCCTCCGCTCGGACCCCCGGGCCAGGCTTCTGTTCCTCAAGCCTATATCCCCTATGGCTATAGCCATTATGGTAAGCATTCTTTTTTATATATATATATAATTTTTTCTTTCTTTCACCAAGGTGACCTTGAGGGACAACCGTGGAGTGCTCACCCATCCACAGTCTCACCACTCGGCTACCCCTTGTCCTATCAGTCGGCCTGGGGTGTCCCAACCATCTACGCCGGCGCGGGCCAGAACGTCATACCCCTTCAGCCCAACGGCGTCAATAATGCCTACGCCCGTACGCCGACCAACCAACCCGCCTCGGGCGGAACCATGCCAGCCTCCCAGATGATCAACTCGACGGGGGGCGCCGGTTGCGAGCCCGGGTACAACTACTTCTTCCCGCCCGAGCACACCAAGATCCACGTCTTCAAGACCGCCACGCCGCCCTGGCAACTCCCCGCACACACGGCCATCGAGTTCCACGCCTGCCATGTCCCCGTGTCGGCCAGGGTCCAGGACATCCTCAAGGGGTTCGGCGCCACGGGGCCGTCGGCGCGGAAGAACAAGTGCTACGAGATCACCCAGGGCGGGAACGGTCGCTGGTACAAGGGCTTGTGCTTCGGCGCCGATGACAAGGATATGATGAAGAAGGCTATCAAGGATGTTGGCTGGGATGCGTCCCGTACGGGGCTCCCTGGCGAGAAGCCTGTTGTTTGTCTTTGGCTTACCAAGGATGGCTGAGCGGACATTTTGGTGTGCTATGACATGGGGGCCGTTGACGGAGATGTGATGCTGGTTGTTTGATATTTATGAACTCGGCTTTATTATTTCGCTCTTCTTCTTCTTCTTCTTCTTCTTCTTCTTCTTTCTCTTTTCCTTCTTTTTCTTTCTACTTTTCTATTTTACCCTCTGCTTTTCCTCTGGCTCTTCATACGTTGTTGTTTGCTCCCCCAGAGCTACGCAATAGCGAGACAGACTACTCAAATATGAAATTACTCTGCTCCTCTCCGCCATCGTACGATGTCGCAGGGGACAAACAATAAATACAGATTTCTGGATTTGGTATTTCGCTACGTTTCAAAATAACTTGGCAGGAACAAGTTGAGCAAGTTGGGTGTCGCTGCTTTTTTGTCGTCGTTGTTGTCGTCGTCGTCGTGTCGTCGGCGCCCTTCGCCCTTCACCCACTCTTCATATACAAACTAAATCCCACCCAGACAGCCATGTTAACCCTCTGCCATCGAACCAAAGGGGCCTCCCCCCGTCATAGCACCAATCTGGGGTCATAGATAGGGCCGTCGGTAGGTTTTCGCAGCAACTCCACAAACTTGGCGATACCCCTTTTCTGGTCCTCCCGTGCGACAGATGTTGGAGCAGGAGCTGCGATGGACGGGAGTCAACCCTAACCCACAATAGAAGTATTCCGGTTGGTCAAAGATAAGACGACGCACTGGACCTTATCCACTGAAAGGTCGGTACGGAGAAGGACATGTGGGACTCGTGGCACTCGTGGCATTCGTGGCACTCGTGGGGACCCGGTTGCGGGATGGCCCCGCCAACCGATCTGATGGCCAAGGGACAGACGCGTTCTAGTGTAGTCCATATGGTACTCGGGGCCAGTACAGAATCCCGGTACTATTGCATCAGTAAACCGGTGTCATACCAAATTTGTAAATCCCGGTTACGCAGCGCCTACGCAGATACAAGACGGAATATGAAGACGAAGATCCCTACTGAATCGGGGTATACAAATTTGGTATTGCTATGGTGCTCGGGTCACTTGGCATGGCCCACCGGTTTACGTTGTACGGGCAACGTAGTATTTTATACACATTCTGTACCGGCCGGAGTGCGTAGGGCCCATGATTATGTAATACGCTATACAACACCTCGGTCCTTTTGCCGAGCCACTCACTGTACCTTGCAACAAAGCCCCTTTTCATAACGGTCTCTAACGTCTCCCCTATGGATGTGCCCAATAGTGACTAGATCTTCGGTCACAGGTAGTTTTTTACGTAGCAAGTTTATGCTGCAGTGCGGACACGGAATAACACGCTGACACTTATCCTGCATGAAATGATGCCCATGATTTAGACCTTCAAATCCCTCCGGCTTGGCTCAGACTCTCAGGGCTGTAGGCGGCTTGCAGGCTTCTTACGTTGTGCGAGCAGGGGGTTTTAGTGCTTACCTACGTTGTACCGGGCTGTACGTTGTAGTGTCGTTTATGTTGATTTATTATAGAGTCCCTCATTTCCAAAATGCTACCCTAGGTCTCATCCTGGACCCGTCACCCCAGCCGTCTCCGCGGTGAAGCTCTGTCGGCTGTCATAATTTCTGTTCACCCGTCCCCACCTATCAGTTTATATATATTCTCGCATTCTCCCCCTCCTCCCTCTTTTTTGCGACGCCGAAAACCAAGTCATCATCACAGCTACCCGTTCGTCTCATCGCCAACCTGCCACAAGACGACGACTGGCCAAGACCGACGAAGACCATGGACTCTATTCGGGCCCTTCTGGGCCTCAAACCACGGCGGGTTCCGCCGCCGAAGATCGAAACTGACGAAATCTTCCCGGTACATTTCTTCGACGACACACCCACGTACCGGGATCTCATCTTGTGCTGGACTCTCCGCTTCAACGACGTCCTCGACGCCGATAAGCTGCATGATGCCCTCGTCCGGCTGCTGAATATGGGCGATTGGAGGAAGCTCGGGGGCCGGCTTCGCTTAAGGGTGAGTGAGAGAGCCTTCACTGTGACCCAGCTGCTGGGTTCAATCTGCGTCGCCAGAGTCCACCACGACTTTTCTATATATATATATATATTTCTTCTTCCCTTCCTTCCCCCCTGCCCAAGCAATTGAACGCAGCACCGCCTCCTGACTCTCCGTATTCCCCCCCTTTTCGCAGTCAGATGGCCGGTTGGAGATCCACGTACCGACCCCCTTCACACCAGCTCGTCCACCCGTTCGCTTCTCCCACATTACCTTCGACGTCAGCATCAAAGAGCACCCCCTCGCCAGCCAACTCCCGCAGCCGACACCCGATCTCTCCCTGCACCCGTCATCTGTGACCTTCCGCCCCTTCGGCGCCCGCTCCGACGCACCGACCACCATCGACGACTTCCTGTACAGCGACGAGCCGCAGCTCTCACTACACGTGACGTCCTTCAGGGACGCAACCCTCGTCGCGCTGTCGTGGCCGCACACCATGACCAGCGGCCTCGGCCGGAGGGACCTCGTAGCAGCCTGGTCCCTGGTCCTGGCCGGTCGAGAGGCCGAGGTCCCGCCCATGCTCGGAGCCCGCGAGGATCCCCTGGAAAAGCCGAGTACCGCCGCCGTCGAGGACCAGGAGCCGTACGTCCTCGAGCCGAAACGGATCCCGGGGCTGGGCATGCTCTGGTTCGGGCTGCGGTTCGCTTGGGAGCTCCTCTGGTATAGTGTCGAGGGGCGGATGATGTGCCTGCCGCCAAAATTCGTCGCGAGGCTGCGCCAGGAGGCCGTCGAAGGGCTCAAAGCCGCCGGCGGCGGCGGCGGCGGCGGCGGCGTGGACGGGGAGGAGGATGTCGACGTCCCCTTTCTCAGCGATGGCGACATCATATCGGCCTGGGCCACGCGCCTCGTCTCCGTGTCGCGTGGTCCCTCCCGCCCCATTACCGCCATCAACGCCGTCGACATCCGGGGCCGGGTCAAGTCCGCCTTCGACTCCGGCGCGGCCTACGTGCAGAACCTCGCCTTGGGCACATTCACCTTCTTTACGGCCCACGAGATCCCCAACCTGCCGCTTGGACAACTCGCCTACAGGTTTCGACGGAGCATCCAGGAGCAGGTCAGCGAGCCGCAGGTCCTGGCTTTGATGAGGCTGATGAGGGCTCAGAAACCGCCCGGCTCGCCCATGTTATTTGGGGAGGCGAATGCTTTGCTTGTCGTCTTCAGCAGCTGGGCGAAAGCCAAGTTTTACGAATCGGTTGACTTTGGTCCGGCAGTTGTGAGCACTGGCGCATGGGAGGAGAGGCCCTCGCATGTGCCCGGGCGGATGGTGTATCACCACGCGCAAAGCATGGTGGAGAGCGCGATGACGAGAAATGTTTTCAACATCTTGGGTAAAGACCCGCAGGAGAATTATTGGATTTCGGCCTTTTTGCTGCATGATTCTTGGGCCAAGATTGAGGAGGAGATTCGAAATTCTGCATAGCCTAGAGGTGCCACCATACGATGATATATGATTGATTCAATGTTCCCATACGACATACTCCATTTTAGCTAGGCATGCCATGTAGATTCCCATTCTGATATATCATACACAGTAATAACAGCCGCATGGTCCGACGTCCACTCATTGTCCCTATGATCCGGAATATTCTTTGGCTCCCCAGCAACGTAGGTCCACGAATCTGACACCTTCAGCTGGTCCCCTTTGTGATAGATAAAGTCAATGCGATCCTGCGGCTCGGGCCTGCCGCTGTCGTGCAACGGCGTGATGGGCGAATACGTGATGCCCTCTTCCTCGGCCGGATCGGGATGCGCAACGCGGTACGAATCGATAAACCCCTCCTCCGCCATCCTCTTGGACACAGGCCAGGGGACATCCGAGTGACCGCAGTGCCCGTCCCGGAGTTCCTCCACGTAGTCGAGATGCGACGGCTCGTTGAAATCCCCCAAGACAATAACCGGAACCTCGTCAACGGTGGAGAAATACGACCGCATTCTCCAAATCGTGGCCTCGGCCTGCTGCCGCCGCAGATCAACCCCCCGTCCCACGCCCCCCGTCACATCGTTGACCGACAGCCCGTCAAAACACAGCCCGTGGGGCCCATAGGGCCTAGACGCGAAATGCGCAACCCACACCACCACCTTCTCGGTCCACCCTTTCCCCAGGCTGATGGTCACACCGCCCGCCGAGAGTCCCAGATCGAGCTCCTGGTGGATGCGGTGCCGGCTGATGACGCCGACGCTCTCCTTGCTCGACCAGTAGTGCCAGCCCAGCGCCGCGGCCAGCCGTCTGGCGTGGCTGCCGTCGTGGTCTTCCTGCAGGCCGACGATGTCGACTCCGGAAGTGGCGAGGAACCGGACCTGCTTCTTGTGGTAGTCGTTGACTTTCTTCCCGCCGAACCAGAGGTTCAGGGACATGACTTTGAGCGTGTCGAGGAGGGGCTCTCCCTTCTTCCGCACGGGGATGGTCAGTTCGAGGAGGGCGGCCGAGTTGCGCCGCGTCGCCCACACCAGGATGGTTGTTGTATCCTCCGCCGCGTCGTCGGGAGGGGTGCCGAACATGTTGCCGTCACGAGTCACGTCGACCCACGTTGGCGAACCAAGGTGCAGCGATTCGAATTTTACCCCGTCCCCGTCAAGAACGAGGTGGCGTATCGATTCGAGGTAGTCGTCACCCCGACGGGCGTTGGGAAGGGTCGCCTTTTGTGAAATCACCTCGATGTCTCTCCCGTCGTCGGACAGGAATACTATGATGGGGAGGGCCAGCCATTCGTAGCCGTCCCTGGCGTTCAAGAAGACGCCGTACCGTCCGGGTCGCAGGTTTCGGGCTGGGAAGTGAACGGTCCCCTCGCGCCCAGGGGCATGTTGCCAGACGGTGGAGGGTCTGCTGTACTTCTTGCCGGCTTCGGGAATGAGGCCGACGCCTGCGTTGAGGTATAAGCCTATCCAGTTGGTGTCGTCGGGATCAGGCGTGGAGTAGTGGAAGGTCAACGAGTCCTCGGTATGCAGGAAGGTCAAGTTGCCCTTCCACGAGTTTGGCGACGGCTCGTCGTAGGCCTGGACCAGTTCGGAGAAGAGGATGGTAGAGGCCAGAGCTAGGAGGACTCGGGGGAGACTGAACGTTCGCATCTCGGCTTCTTTCGTACGATGCGGGGACTTGGAAGACGACACGAGCTGAAGAAAAGGAAGAGGGGGCACTCCGACTGGAATCCACGGGAAACAAGCGGCAATTCCATCTGGATTACCGGGCAGTTCTCATGGTTTTATCTTATAATTAATCATAGCCTCTACGACAGAGCCTGCTGGGGGAGTCCGAGGGTTGGGATCTGCCGAATCCTTCAGGACCAGGCAGGGCCGCAGGGCCAAGATGCCGCACAGGGACATGATATTAGGCTGCCGCTTTTCGATCCAATCCGAGTCGAAACAAAACGGCTGCCTATTTGGCTGGGAGATTGGTAGAGACAAAGAGACAGAGCGAGTCCCATGTCCGGTGGCTGCAGGTGTTCATGTTGAATATGGAGTCGGGTTGACGTATTCAACGGATACATGTATGCATCGCATTTGGCATCTTGTTCATGCTCGCTACTCCTACGAATAGCAGAATACACCAACGGATCTTGCTATGCCCCCTGCTCCGGAACGGGCGACTTCTCGTAGCTCTTCATCGGCTCCAAACCCCATCGGCCAAACATGGCACTATCCTCATCCCAACCATTGCACTCAGTCGTCAGCATCTTCTCGCCGGTAAAGATGGCGTTCGCGCCCGCCATGAAACACAAGGCCTGTTTCTCCTCCGCCATGGTCTTCCTCCCCGCCGCGATCCGGATAATCGTAGCCGGCATGAGAATCCGCGCCGCCGCAATGGTCCGTAGCACCGTAGTGAACTCGACGGGCGGGCGCTCCCCCAACGGCGTCCCCTTGATCGGCACGAGCGCATTCACGGGGAAACTCTCCGGGTGCGACGGCAAGGTAGAAACGGTATGCAGCAACCCGACGCGGTCCTCGGACGACTCGCCCAGCCCGAGAATGCCGCCGGAGCAGACGCTAATACCGGCGTCGCGCACGTGGCTCAGGGTCTTCAGCCGCTCGTCGTAGGTCCGGGTCGAGATGACGGAAGGGTAGAACTCGCGGCTCGTGTCGACGTTGTGGTTGTAGGCGGTCAGGCCGGCGTCCTTGAGCTCCCGGGCCTGGGCGGCGTCGATCATGCCCAGGGTGACGCACGACTCCATGCCCAGGGCGCGCACGCCCTGCACCATGGCCTTGATGTTCCGGAGGGCGTTCTTGCGGCCGCGCATGTCGCGCCACGCGGCGCCCATGCAGAACCGCGTGCTGCCTTTCTCGCGCGCCACCCGGGCCGCGGCGAGGACGGTCTCGACCGACTCGGCTTTTTTGGCTTCCAGCCCCGTGCCCTTCTGGTATCGCGTGGACTGGGCGCAGTAGGAGCAGTCTTCGGTGCAGCCTCCTGTTTTGATGTTCATGAGGGTGCAGAGTTGGACGTGGGCGGGGTTGTGGAATCGGCGGTGCACGTTGGCCTGGCATGATACGACGACATTAGTAGGCATTCATGATTCCAAGTCTGTCTGCCGTAGTCATTCGTAGGGAAAACTTAGAAGATAGCCATTGGTGATGGGAAAGACGGTCCATCGCTTACAGCTTGGTAGGCCAGCTCCATCAGGGGCTGATAGTAAATGGCGGAGATTTCCTCCCTCGTCCAGTCGTGCCTGGGCGCGTTGGCAGCCACTGCGTCGCGAAGGATCTTGGTTGCCTTTTCTCGTCGTTCGCTCTCCATGCGCTCATGGCTCGTCGGGGTATGTGGTTGTGGAGGTGGCGGTGGCGGTGGCGGTGGCGGTGAGAGAGATGCGCTGACGCCGCTGAGGGTTGGGACCTTTGGGTTCAAGTTCTCGACGACGGTGGACATTCGAACGCGAGGGAAGCTTTTCGGTGACAGAGACGCCGGGGCGCTGTGAACGGCCTTCGTCCTCAGCGCTGCCCTGAGGCATTTTGTCGTGACGGTCCGACTCATCTTGGCAAGTGGACCGATGGCGAAGCTTTGGGATATTTGCTGAGTGCTCTTGGAGAAAATAGGAACGGAATAAAAGATGAGAGGTCTCGGCCTTCCCTTCCAACAGCTTCGAAAGGGAGAAATACTTACCTATAGATTGATCATTGGACTGGTAGAAGCCGAGACCGGGCTCCTGAGCCGCCATGGCCCATCGCAAACCCCCACGCCGACGGCCCCAATCCACCCCTGTCCCCCAACGGTTTCGCGAATATCGCGCACGGGGTGCTTTCTTATTTCTAATCCTTTCGTTTTATTGGCTCAACTTGCTTCCATTCGGCTTTTGTTGGTGAGAACCCGGACGGTCCGACTCCCGGCCCCGGACCGACACCGGGCTAGCAGCCCCGACGGTTGCCGAGGAGACTGGAGGCAGTATATGGATATTGATTCCCATTGACTCATTTAATCAAAGAAAATGTCTTTGAGTTCAACTAGGACTTATGTCCATGATATAGATTACAAAGGAAACAGAAACGAAGGGCAAGCCTAGACGCCGTCTACCTCTATCACCAGGCGCAATGTCACATAACAACAACAAACAACATGAACCCATGCCAACCCATGGGCCATGCCAGCAGAACTCCCAGAGTCTCGTCATCTCATCTGTGCTCTCATCTCAAATGTCCGTCGCATCACCCTCTACCAGACCCACCCCGCTATCATACCTCTTGCTTCCCCGGCCCTTCCTTGCAAGGTCCCCAGCCAACAGGCTGCCTCGCCTTGAAGCAACAACTGCATCCCTTTGGTCCTTTTCCATGGCGGTCTGTTCCTCGCCACCCCTCGTTGCCGACTTCTTGGTAGGCGTAGCAAGCACCTCACGACTCATACTCACAACCCTCTCCAACTCCTCCCGCACGGCCTCAACCGCCCTCCACCCCCTCTCCCTCTCCTCCGCAAGACGCCCCTGCAGAGCACCCTTCTCAACCCTCAAATCCTTCACCATCTCATCTGCTCTCCTCAGCGCCTCGTTCAACCTCTCCACCTGCCCCTTCAACTCGGCAACCCGCGCATCCCGCGCATCCCGCGCCGCCAACGCGTCTCCCGCCCGCCGTCCCGACTCGTCCCTCGCAGCCTCAACCTCCGCAATCATCACCCTCAACCCCTCCGTCTCCCCCACCAACGCAGCAACCTTCCCACTCAACGCCTCGATCCTCCTTTCCCGCTCCGCCACATCCTCATCCCTCCGCGCCAACACCTCACCGTGCTCCCCCTCCATCCTCCCCACCAGGGCCTCCAACTCGGCCACGTCGTGCGCATAGCTCCCCGTCGCACCCTTCAACCTATCCACCGCCACCTCCAGCTCGCGGATCCTACCGTCCTTTTGCGCGAGCAGGTCCCGCGCCCGCGCGAGATCAGCCGACAGCGCATCCATGGCCTCGACCCGCGCGCCGAGCTGCCGCCGGAGCGACTGCTCGATGGCGTGGTACTCGTCAATGTCGGCCTCGTCTTCCCTCGCTTGCGCCGCGAGGGCGCGGAGCCGCGTCAGGAGGAGGTCGAGCACCGCGGCGCCGTTGGAGGTCAGGGGGAGCGCGATCTCGCCGGGGGTGAGGTACTCGAGCTCCAGGCGGGCGGTGCGGAACCCGGTGGCGATGGAGGAGATCACTTCGCCTGCGTCTTGTCCCGGGAAGCCCAGGGCGGTGACGGAGGTTGTGAGGGCGTGGAGGGCTGCGGAGCGGTCGGAGATGCTCCGGAGGAGGGATTCGAGCTGGGACTCCAGTTCCGCGTGTGCCTGTGCTTGTGGAGGAGAGGTGGCAGTGGAATGGCTGTTGCCGACGTCCCGTGGAGTGCATGGGGCGATGGTCGCCATGCGCTCCGACAGGCGACCTGCAAGGGACGTGTAGGAGTCGAGGGTGTTGCTAAGCTTGGACATTTCCAACCGCAGAGACTCCACCTGCTCCTCGAGATCTTGTTTCTCCGGATCCATGATGAAAGAAGTCTGGACGGCGGCATGGCATGTCGGGGTGGTCGGAGGCAAGACCTGTCTTCCCCCCACAGTCGATGCCGGAGTCGTCGGGACGTCGCGATGCCGATGCCGGGTCTCAACAGCAGGACTAGTAAGTGGCGGGGTGGGAAACGAAGCCCTCGCTCGGCGCGACGGCGTACTGCAGGCCAGTTGGGCCACAGTATCATCCCCAAACCGCTGATCATCATCATTATCACCATCACCATCATCATCATCCTCCGGAAGATCGATATCCATGAAATCGTCGGCAAAGGGATCCCGCGCCGCCATCGTCCAGTTATAAACGCGACTCTCATTCTCGACCGTCCGGGTGTCGAGCTGGTCGCGCAACGCCTCGAGCTGCTTCTCCAACTCCCAGATGCGATCCGTGTCAATCACGACAGTGGCGTTCTGGAGTTGGTAGATCTCGGCGTCCTTCTCGCGCAGCTGCGCCCGGAGACGGTCCAGCTCGGCCTGCGTTTCGCGCGCTCGGAGCCGCTTCTCCTGCGCGATGGCGTTCATCTCCTCGCTGAGCCCGTTGCGCCGGATGCGCCGTTGGATGCGGCCGTCGAGGACCTGCCGCAGCGGGAGGAGGCGTATCTCGCCGCTCAGCGACGTTGCGGTTGGGGGGGAGGCGCTCGTAGAGGACGAAGAAGAGGCGACGCCGTTGCCAGAGCATGTTTGCGCGGGAGTGGACTGGCGTCTTCTTCGTGGTGTTGTGCCGCGGATGAGCGACGTCCTCCGCACCATTGGCGTCAGACCGGTAGACGATGGTCCGACTATGGTTGGCCCTGGATCCGAAAATCGGACTCGTTTCTTGGATGTCGTCTTTCTGGGCGTACGCGAAGTCGACGGCGCTTCTCGCGCAGTCCGACTTCTGTCACCACCCGGCTGAATAGTAGTGTTGATGCTCCGACGCGTTCGCCGAAGCGCGATGGGAAGATCCATATCCGCCGCGGTGGAGGACGACATTGTGAAGTGTATACACTATGCAGTATAGAGGGGTGATTGTCGTCCGCTTCTTCCAGGATCAACGGACGTCTGGTGACAATCTCTGGTGAAAATACAAGGGGAAACAATGGAAGACAAGATAGAATCGTCAAAGATACAATTTATACGAAATGAAAACAAAACACCGTGGAGACGGGGTCTTGAAGGTGTTGTTTGTTCGTGGAGTCGCGACTCTCCGAGACATGATCCCTTATCGCGCCATTGTTTACTTATTTCCTATCGTGGTTTAGTGTCGCCAGATCCCCCCACCCCGGCCACTAGTGCCCCGCGTGCCGGTCCCTCGGCGCCAATCATTCCCACCGGACCGGGGGTCTCCCGATACCCTGTGGGGAGTGTCAGGCCAACGGCCCCCGCTGTACCTGCTTCCTGAGCCCACTGTGCTGGAAGCTGTCTTGTCGCGGTACTGGCTACTTACGAAAGGACTAAACCAGGGGGATACAGGGAGAATTTAGGGACTCCTAAGGCACCCCCACACGCCCTGACCGTTGTCACTGGTACTTGTTCGCTTCATGCTGGTAACCTGAGCTTTGTCCGTCTCGCATCACGCATCGTGAATCCATACCTGATATCCCCGACAAGTGTCGTTTTCGGTCAGTGCAAAGGTTGATTGTCAGGATTACTCCAGGTCAGGAATTACTAGGCTCAAAATAGGGCAAGCTGCCGAATAGACGAAATACTCCACGCTGCATGTGCAGAACACACATCAACTGCCCGACTCTCCTTCCGCCCTTTGCGACATCCTCTTCGGATCTATCCAAACAAGAATCTCCTCAACCCCTTTCCTCACTGACCTCCCAGCGGCCTCCAGGATCTTCCAAATCTGCCTCGGCGGCCATGTCAGAAGCAACCACACAAAGTACACAGGAAGCCAAACCGCCATCACAGCACATCCAAACAGCGTCTTCAGAACCTCGTATACCACCTTCCCTGTCCACACAACAGAGCCCACCACCACACGAGAAAACAAGGCAAACACGGCTTGCCCCACCGCCTTGCACCCGTTAATCACATCCTGCAACGTGATCGTCCGGAAGAACTCGAACACAGCGACAAGGGCAGTGTGCAGCACGGCAACAATCCTCTTCACCACCTCGGCCACAGCACCGCCGACGGCCTTGATCCCATCCCAGATCCAAGAGAGAACAGCCTTTGCCACCTTGGGAGTGGCTTTCACCACACGCTTCACCGCACGCCAGGTCGCCCGCCCCAGCCTAGCCGACGCCCCGGGAAGGGCTTTCGCGACACGTTTCACGCGGCCCGGGAAAGCCCTCGCCTGTCGCGCACACCACTTCGTCACGTAGTGCCGCTCTTCCCACACATATTTGGGAAAAGACCACACCACCGCCCGGGGCACAGTCCACAAAACGAACCGCAACACGGCCACAATCCCCCTCGCCACGCTCCGGATCCGCCGCATCTCCGCCTCGTGCGCCGTCTTCCACCGCTTCCACGCCCCGCCGCGCCTCAGCGGCAGATACGCCACGACGTCCCTGTGGCCGTTCCTCGCCGCCAGACGCAGCGCCAGCTCTCCGTCGGCGGCGATGAGCGCGTCGTCCGCCCCGTGTTCCTCGCGCAGCTGCTTCACGAGCGGGAGCCGCCCCAGGGCGGCGGCGAGTTGCAGCGGCGTCCTGCGCCGGCCGTACTGCGGCGGCAGCGGCGACGACAACAACGACGACGACGACGACGACGGCACCGTGCCGTAGCCGTCGACTGTGGCGCCTAGGGCGACGAGGGCGCGCAGCGTGGTGCCGTCGCCGGCGCGCACGGCGGCTAGGAGAGGGGTTTCGCCCGCCAAGGTCGTCACGTCCGGGGAGACGAGGCCGCGGGAGACGAAATCGCGGACCACGTCCTCGTGGCGCGTCGTGATGGCGTGGAAGAAGGACGTTACGATGGCGGAGGCTAGCTCGTGGGCTTCGACGCGACGGGGGAACTCCACGCCTGATTCGTCCTGATGTGACATGGGACTGGGGTAGGACTCGATCTTGGTGATGGGGAGGACGAGGGGAGAAGGCGAAGAGGAGGAAGGGGAGGATTGGAGTGATTCGAGGCGGCGGAAGAGGTCGTTGGTGTCGGTCTCGCTGTAGACGGGGACACTTTCGACCTCCATGCCGTCGATCTTGATGGCTTGAATGCACGTGGGAGGCATTCTGTCCGCCCGCAAATGTGCAGGTTCTGGTCGTAATACCTTGCCCTCCGAAGGCGATGGCTCGGGCGTGGTGTCTGTGTCTCGATCCATGGGTAATCTTGGTTCACTGGGTGATGTGGAACTCCTAGTGGCGGGTCGTGAATCTTGACGGTTGATGGATTTGGTTGTGAACTTGAGAAGTTGTGATCCTCTAATTGTACGTAGGAGTGCGCTCAACTGCCACCAACAAAACGGCAGATACGCAGTACTTAAGGCGACACTGCTGCTGGAGCCGGCGCGTCTTGTTTCTGTGTTAAGATGCCTGTCAATTGCACATGTCAATCACAGTCCCATGATCAGCAGGCAGCAAAATGGGGAGCTCGATAAATAGGTAGTGGCAGGTAAGTTCCTGGCACACGCTCAGCCCCCGTCGCCTTGGCAGCATGGCGCAGCGACTCTGACCTGCAGTAAGAGGCGTCGGCGCCTTGCCTAATCCGACATCAGTACAACCTGTAATCATACCCAACTTCCGTGTCCTGGTAATTACCCCCTATCCTGGCCTTGTTCATCCAGGTCCGCTGTCACACCTGAGGCAGGCTTCAGAACTCAGCCCTCAACTCCCAACTCCTCAGGTCAAGGCTGAGCAGAAGAACCGAAATGCCTGACTGAGAAGCTGCCCAAAACTCCAGTATCGCATTCGAAAAAAAGACATTCGATTCGCGGCCCGTGGTCGTAACCTACCAGTCAAAGTAGGCAGTAGCAATGATATGTCCAGAAACGGAGCGAACAGGCTAACAGCGACCTGCCGAAACGTATCATCAAGCAATCCAAGCCGTTTCTTCTCCCCCCCCCCCTCTGGTAGTAATACATCAGTAGACATAAAGGAACTCCTCATTCTGAAAATCCGTCATGTCGTCAAAGGCCCGGGTGCCGACACGACCTTGGGAACCTCCGTCTGTCCTCCCCGTCTCTCCCGGCTCGGGGTCCTGCGCGCTGTCTAACTCCGCAGCCCGACGTGCCCGGTCTGCGTCTTCTGCCGAGTACAGGCTGTAGTCCACCATAGAGGCAGATTTACCCAGCCGAACGCGCCGGCGGCTGTGCTCACGGTTGAGATGCCTGAGGTACACGGTCGTCATGGCAACCAGCGCAATGAGTCCACAGTACAGGAAGAGGTTCGACTGCAGGCCGCGGAAATACTCGGGCGCTTCGGACGGGGTGTAGAGCAGCGGCCCGATGATGTTACCGAGCGACTGGCCGACGAAGAGCACGGCCGATGTGCACTTCTTTTTGGTGTCGCCGGCCGTGTTGGCGGCGGACCACGAGTAGATGAGAGGGACTAGTGGAAACGTTAACAGATGGATTGATTCATGGTGGGTCTATAACTTATCGGGGATGACAAACTGATGCCCGGATAGACCGAGATGAGATAGTACCCTCCAAGCAAGCTCGCCCGGTAGGCAGGGTCACGCGGCGTCGCAAGCAGCACGGCGCACCCAACGATAGGCGCGATGGATAACACGGCGATGACGGGACCCTTCCTGTGGTACTTCATGGCGACGAGTGCACCGCCGATGGTGGAAATTAGCTGGACAAGACCGAAAGGAGCGTTAAATAGGATGGTGGCAAAGGAGTCAAAGCCGAACGACTGAACAATGAGAGGGCCAAACGTAGACACGCCGCCTGACGGGACCCTATTCAGATGATAAACGGTCAGGAATGAGACGCCGAGGGTATACAAGGAGGGGGGGAACGGAACGGCGCAACAGGCCTGGCGTACGAGATGAAGAAGATGAGGGCAAACCAGAGCCACGTCTTGGGATCCCACAGTGATTCGCGCAGGTGGTCATGCCGCCACTGCCGAGACATCACGCCCGTCTGGTTCATCCTGAGCCGCTCAATAGCGATTAGCTTATCCTCGTCGGTGAGAAACTTGGCCTCGATAGGCGAATCGGGCATATAAGCGAACAGGACGAAAGAGAAAGCGACGGTGACAAAGCCGAAGAAGAGGAATATGACCTGGTACGGCCGCAGAGAAGATGGTATGTTGGCAAGCCCGTAGGTGATCACGCTCCCAAACTGCGACTGTCGAGTCAGCATCTGGTGGACAGTGTCGGTGACGCGGAAGAGAAGACCGTACCATGTTGGTGAGGCCATTCATGGCATACCAGTAACTCATCCGCAAAGGCTGTTCCCTCCGACGCCAAAACATCTGGGTAATGGCCACAAAACTAGGCGCGACGCTGGCCTCGAACGCGCCGAGGAAGAAGCGCGCGACGAGTAACGACGGGAAAGCACGCGCCCCAGACATGAGCACCAGAGTAACTCCCCACAGCGCGACCATCCAGCTCGTGAACTTGCCGATGGGCAACTTCACGAGGAGCCAGGCCAGGGGAAACTGCATGATAAGCTGGGCGATGTACACCACGGACCCGAGCCACGAGTACTGGTTGTCGCGCAGGCCGGTATCCTCGATGAGGCCAAAGACGGAGGCGTACGCGAGGGTGGTCTTGTCGATCCCCTGGAGGAAATACACGGCCAGCATCAGCGGCAGGACGACGAGGTCGATGCGGCGTAGCACGCGTTCGTCGTCCTCGGCGGTGACGGCGACGCGGTAGTCCGCCGGCTTGCCCATCTTGCGGAGGAGGTCGGCGGCGGCGTCGCGACGGTTGGCATAGGCGTCTGCGACCGCGACGGGAGTCACGGGACGCATGGATGCGTCATCGTCGCCGTCGCCGTCGCCGTCGAGGAGGCGATCGGAGGGTTCGGAGCCCAGGAAGGGCTCCTGAGCGTCGGGCTTCTGGTCCCTTTGATCGTCGTGATACATGCGGGCGCCCGGGGAGGACGAGTCGGTTCTCTTGATGGAGCCCATGGTCATGTCGAAGCGAGTGGATGGGGATGATGAGTTGGAGTTGGACCTCATCGTTGCACTGCGTCGCGTCGGGACATGTGGAAATGTATTGCGTCCAACCCCAGGTGATACGTGGCTGATTTGGGAACCCGTAACATAATATCAGGTGGCTTCGGTGGGTGCTTTTAGTGTCGCCTCGAAGAAAGTTTGACAGACAATCAATCGCCCATTGTTTATGTGGTGACGTTGGGGGCTTGATCTTGAAGTCTTGATCAGTCAAGGACTCAAGGGGAAAGAAAGTCCGGGGGACTTTGAGGCGGTACTCCGTAGCGATTACATAATCATCGTGCTAGCGACCGTCAGTACTAGTACGCAATTTGTCGCCCTGGTACTTCGTACCTGCATTCCCAGGTCATTCTCCTACCTTGGATAAGGTACGAATCATACGACAGTGACTCAGTGAGGGCAGTCACCGTATCCAGACCTCCCCCCTTTCCTGCCCCGGACAGATTTTTTGGGTCTGACTTGAGAGGCACCAACATCCTCAATTCCTTCCCATTCGCGTTTAATACCCCTTTCACCGTGGCTTACAGAGTACATGCCGACATGTAGACCAGGGTCCGGGGATATTGGCCTTCTTCCAAGACATCTACACTCTGTACCTTTCCTTACCTTCGTACTATCTCCCTACCGCGTCACAGCCTACAGGTACACCGTACACACGTACCGAAGGCATTATGAAACGGAAGGTCAGACCGTCAGATGCGCACATGGAAGGTCATAGTCTCATAGACTGGTTGTGCTTTCCCATTAAAAAGGAAAACCTACCTACCTACCCGCACTTGTAAAGAAAGAGATCTGGTCGGTAAAGCCTTCTGTAGCATTCCCCTGGTTAACTGCAAACCTTCACCACAGGAAGGACATCTCAGTGACCTACGACCTGTCCGTCGAAAGGCCACACTTCAAGGTTCAAGATTCAAGATCGGTAGTCAGGATTCGAAGCATCACCCAGCAGAGTTTACACTGCCATAAGACGCATCCAAGTCAGCTGAAATTCTCCGGACGTATCAGAGACTCAGACCACAGTCACCGAACGGTAACCGTAAGTGTTTTTGCCGAGAGTCCGAGACCATACATGATGCGGCAATGCGGCATGCCACTCACATCGAGGACGAGAACTAGAAAAAGATCCCCGTCAGAGGCTACGGGCTACAACCTACCGCACAGCCCCCAAACTTGTAAAAGCCCCATCACTTACGCCATCACCAAAACCGACAATGAACACCGGAACCGACCAACAAGCCGGACGGGGTTGTTACTACCTCCCTGCCTGCTACCGCCCATGTCCCCAGACCGAGGCGGTCGTGGTCGCCCCCAGATGGATCCTGGCGGCTCGGTTTTCCGATTATGCCAGTTTCTTATCTACGGGCTTCTTGTCGGCCTTCTGTCTTCTGTCCTCCAAGGGGGATACTGGATGGGGCACACCATTTTCAACACTACCCGCGAGATTGAAGTGGAAGAGTGGGAACGTCAGAAGCGACAGGCGGAACTTACCAACCAGGAATTTGTCTACCGAAGGACCTACTGGACGAGCTTTTTACGGGCCATAGCAATTGGGGGCGAGCATAACGAGGCTCGCCATCGTCCTGCTGAGACCGCAGACTCCGGGGTCGAAAGGCAAGCCGAAGCGAAAGAACAACATGATGGCAAGGACTGAGTACTCAATGATGCCAAGAGTGCTGACTCCTGAGCAGTGAGTACAGCATGATGACTACGAAGATGAATTACCTGGAGTCACGTTCGACGCAGTCTCTGGCCGCCAGAAGTGCCAGAACTCTAGTCTCTTACTCAAATATTCTACAGGGGCCGGATAGGGAGTCGGGTGGTTCATGGGCCATGGCTAGCGAATAATGTTGGGTGCTCTTGTTCAATTCTTTCCTATCCCTTTTTAACGGAGAGTTAAAGAATAAATGAATAAATAAAACGGAACCAATCACCGGCGTCAGAATATGCTCCATGTCAGAACTGAGAACTCCCGGTGCATTATAAGAGCCAACCTGGACACCGAGATGCTTATTCGTTATGCATAACTACACCATTTCGTAATAGCCTAGACTGGAAGCTCTCACACACAAATTGGAGAGGCTGAGCCCAGCAGATGGAGTCAAACATAATGAGAACTGCAGCAGTTATGGAGGGAGTAGACGTGACTATATACACGGGATATCGTCAGTTGCATTCTGCACGAGTCTGATGGACAAGCCTTAAAGCCCTCACCAAGAAAAAGAGAGTCAACAGAACGATCTTCCTTTGTTGTTTGTTGTTTACAGAAGCAAGGGAAAAAAGAAAGAAAGAAACAAAAAGAACCAAAGGCGAATCAGTCCAGCTACCGCGGTCCACCATCATGCCAGCCTTCTCTAGCCCCGTCGATGGTACGGTGTACCTCCCTCTACTACCGTTACTACACTCCAGGCCCATCGACAACCGCGCCGCCTATCCAGCGCCTGACCCTCGTCTTCATCCACGGCTGGCCAATGTCCTCGCGCATGTACGACCACTTCTACAGCGACCTCGTTGACAAGCACCGGTACCGCATCGTGGCCACCGACCCGGCGCGGTTTCGGCCAAAGCGACTGGGCTGGACCAACGGGCCTACGACGAAGGACCACGTAACGTGGGCCACGTTCACAGCCGACCTGACCAGTCTGCTCGAGCACCTCGACGTCGACCCCTTCGTCTTCGTCGCCGCCAGCATTCTCACGATCCATTCCTCGGTCGATCATCCATTCTGGTGGTCGCCAATGCTCCGGGTTGCGGCTGACGGGTTTGATGCCACGAAGGTCTCTATTTGACTCATGCCGGACAGCCTACAGGTACTAAACGCCCTCCTTGCTTTCCTTGACGGCGAGGTAGACAAGACCGGATAAATCGATGTGCAAGGACGTTACAACTAGAGGGCCAGAGCCAAGCTGCGAGTGGATATCCCGTTTTGTCGTACTGTAGGTTGCGTGATTTGAGGTAGCGTGTGATCGTTGAATACCTACCCGGGTTTGGCTGGTTATAGGTCAGAGCTCGATGGACTGGTCAGATGTCCGAAGTCTTAGAACATTATGTTGACAGCGATATCTCTGTCCTGGCTCTGGTCAGTGCAAAATTCTCTGTTCGAGCTCTGACCTATACCCACCCCTACCCGGGTAGGTACCTTAAGGTAGAAAGTCGTATATTAATAGAACGAAGAAAAATAGAGTCATATGTTTACCCCTTTTGGGTGAAATGTGGATACCTGGTATCACATACCTAGCCATGTGACCAATCAGAATGCGGGAGTGACATCTCCTCTTCGACTGCAATGAGTGAAATACCTAGGTACCTCGGCGATGGTTCCCCGCCTCGATCACGACAGATCACGACATTTCCCAAGTTCCCAACCGGCGGGGAGTGACGGGGGTCTAACGTCCTGCTATAAGTCTGGTAGCGGACTCCCCTCTCCTTTGACCTCTTTTCTGCTCGTCCTTGATATACGGAGATTCAAGATTTATTTATGCGCCCCTAGAGTCAAACTTGAACACAAACTCTGTGCCTGACACTCCCGCAAAATGTCTGCCGGCCCCGAAACAGGAGCTGCTGCCGCCCCCGAGGCGCCGTGGCATGCCGCTTACCCGAAGCCAAAGACCTCCGAACCCGCGTCGTTGTCTAGCGAGGAGGTTCTGGCCTTGCTGAAGGGGCGAAGCGAGAATGCAGCCAGCAACGACTTTGTTCTTGTCGATGTTCGCCGCAATGATCACCAGGTGAGCAGAATGCCCAAGCGACATTGAAGGCCGGAGACGTTTGATTTGAGGTTGACCGTTGACCGTTGACGTGAACACCGCCAATGTCTGCAGGGAGGTACGGTCCGCGGATCGATAAACCTACCGGCCCAGTCGCTCTACCCATCTATCCCGACCCTCTATGGCCTATTCAAAGCGGCAGGGGTCAAACAGGTCATCTTCTACTGTGGTATGTCCGAAAGATTGCGGTCTCGTTCCATGATGGATAACGTTGGCTGACCGAGACAGGTTCGTCTGCCGGTCGTGGGACGCGGGCCGCTGGATGGCTAGCCGACTACCTGGCTGAGCGGGGGGATAAAGATTTGCAGAGCGTGCTACTGAAGGGAGGAATTAAAGGCTGGGTGGCTGCAGGGCCCGAGTTCACAGAGTGGATGGACGAGTATGACGAAACCGCATGGTCGTGAATGGTGAATGGTGATCATGACTTGGACCAAGGGGGGGCTTAAATCCGATTCGATTAATGACTAATCGCCCCGTCCCAAAATGGAAAACTTCCAGTTGGTCATCAGAATATCACCTCATTTGAACTTACCTAATCACATCACTTCCGCCCTCTTGAGTCTTGACTTCCGGCAGACCTCAACTGCCTCGCCCTACGATTCTGCGGCCTGCCTATCAGTCGTTCAGTCCTGGATATTCATCAACATCTTGAGGAAACAACAAAGTATTCTCGCTCCATCATGACATCTCCAGGAATGATTCTCAAATGGTCTTCAAAGCCCAAGGACCACAACACAATACGGGTCCGAGAGAACCAACGCCGCCATCGCGCCCGGAGAAAAGCGTATATCGAAGACTTGGAGCGCCAGCTGGACGAAGCACGAGCGCAGCTTTCCGATGCGTTGGCCGCAAATGCCGAGCTTCAGTCCGAGATGGTGGACCTGAGAACACTTTGCGCGACTCGTCGGCCGTTTCTCTGCGCCGGTTGCCAAGGACTAGGACGTACTTTGGAGATGGATTCGGAGGAATCGGAAGATTCGGAACCTCATACTGCAGAATACAAACTTGGGTCTACGTCCTCGACTGGTGGCTCAGAGGACATACCCGGGCCAGAAGAACGTTTTTCGACGCCTGTTTCAAAGTCATCGCCATCTGAATCGGCATCTTCACCAGTTGTACCAGGTCCACCTCCATCACCTCGAGCACCAAAGTCAACACGGTCTTCACAATCGCCGGGAGGAGGACCTTCTCCCAAGAACTCCTCTTCTTCTCACGAATCCCATCTTCCATTCAACCGCGACCGCGTCGCTGGGGGGGAGCGTGAGCGTCTGTCTTTACCACTCGCGGACGAGAATGCCTCGACCGATATCTTCTTCGAGGCTGCCTTCCGCTTCCCACAACAGGCGCCGGGGGAATCGACCATTCCATGCATCGTCGCCGACGCCATTATTTCCGACCAAAGCTGCAACCGGCTCGACTTGCGTGCCTTGAGCGACCGGCTGGGCCCAGGGTTTCGGGGCGCCACCGTCCCCGAGGAGGGCTGTCGAATTGTGAGCACAAGTGTCTTCTCAGTCCTGGACACTATCAACCCATTGTGAGGACAAATACAAAGTGTAGTCTATGTGTCATTTACGTACATAGTGTGCATTGCATGTTCGTATAGCCCGGGCGGCTCTCCGTCAATGATCAGGGATTCGGCGAAGTTTCTTCTGGATTAAGTGCAACGAGTCTGTCAAGGACGTCCTGGTTACCGTGGTCCCGGTCCGTGGTGGCTGTTAATGAAGAATTGCGCCAGACAATCGCTCGATCGCCGTTTCGTGCCCGATACTCGATAGTGCTCAGTCGCAAGCTCATGGGTTCCCAAATGCACAGACGTCCAACGGTCCAAGACATTTCCGCCTATCATCTGCACGCCACAGTTTATTAATGGGACGGGTTAGCGCACGTTTATTCTCGCGCTTATGCATTGATCCGACGTCTGGGCCGGTGACATATCGAAATAGTTTCCCTTTTTGGCAGCGCCACGACGTCACTTGATGCAGTCTCACCGACTGGTCCGACTCCCACCAAGGTGGGAAATAATTCAGTGACATCCTGCATGATAATAAAGCACGTGGAGCTTTCTTTACGTGGCAGTTCAGTTGTCAAAACATATATATATATATACTGACCTCGTCGTCTGTCTTCTTACCCAACACGAGCTACACAACCGATCCTGATTCCTCACCATTCATCACCTATATTCTGCAGATTACAAATTCCCACACAAGTTACAACATCAAGCTTGAACCCATTGACACTATGGACACCAAGAAAATCTACTCGGCTGTCACGCAGCACTATGGCTCGCTGGCGACTGATGCGACCCAGCTCAGCCGTGGCTACGGCACTTCAGTCGCGCAGTCCTTCGGATACAGCGAAGAGGAGCTCTCCAGCATCCCGGCGGAGTCCAACCTCGGACTAAGCTGCGGAAACCCCTTGGCTATGGCAAGCATACGCGAGGTATATGGCATCTTGTCCTGTCCCGTTCACCTTGATCGTTTAAAAATCAACGACCGCGAAAGACTAACAGAGAAATTTCGACAGGGAGAAACGGTTGTCGACCTAGGATCAGGGGGAGGCTTCGACGTCTTTCTTGCGGCCAAGAAAGTCGGCCCGACGGGTCGGGCCATTGGTATAGACATGAACAAGGCATGCCACAGATTCGTATTCCCCTCTTTTCCTTTCCAACGTGCTTATATTCGATCTAGGACATGCTCGCGCTGGCAGAAAAGAACAAGGTCGGCGCCGGCGCCACAAACGTCGAGTTCGTCGAAGGAATGATTACCGACATCCCCCTCACCTCCGGGACCGCCGACGTGGTTCTGTCCAACTGCGTCGTGAACCTCGTCCCGGAGGACGAGAAGCAGCTCGTCTTCAACGAGGTCTTCCGCGTGCTCAAGCCTGGCGGTCGCCTTGCCATCTCGGACATCCTGGCCAAGAAGCCGCTGTCGGAGAAGTTGCGACGGTGCGCTGCGGCCTATGTCGGGTGCATTGCCGGCGCCAGCTTGGTCGAGCAGTACCAGACGTACCTACGAGAGGCTGGGTTTAGCGGTAGGTTTTCATATCCCAGGGCCCGGTGCACGGAGTGTAACTAGGACCGGCGAGCCACCACAGAAGCTAACGAAAGCAACGCAACCCCCAACATGTACAGACGTCCTGATCAAAGACGCCAACGCCGATTTGAATGTATACTTGGATACTCTTCCTGATGGCACAAAAAAGGCCAAGAATGGGGGTACTAGCTCCTCGAATGACTCGACTTGCGGAGCTCCGACACCTTCGGCGAACCAGGGAGGTTGCTGCGGCTCAAAGGACATTGGCCCGTCTGGAGAGTCCGAGGCGGCTTCCGAAAGTACGACTGCTGCCCAGGCTGATCTGGCCAAAATGGCGGCTGAGATTGGTGATATTGACTTGAATGAGTGGATTGGTATGTGCCCCCTTCGCTGTATCTGACCTTTGTCGTGTGTCGAACCCGGCTAATCGTTCTGGTAATACTATTAGGGTCATACAAGATCTTTGCCGTCAAACCATTGGAGGGGTAGTTCCTAATGTGCTTCCTCAACAGCGGTGGTATTGATATGAAGTCGAGCATATATCCTGCTGGGTGGTGGGCCGCTACTGCGAATTTGACCCTGGATTGCTGCAGGCTAATACCGGAGCCGATGGAACGTGTTTATTACTTACCTTAGTATTTGATCTGAAAACCTTTAATGGACGAAAACCCCTGCTGGCTTGTAGACTGTAGTGTAAAGAAAATGGTTCACGTGTGCGGCCTCTATCTGGTCTTTGTTCGTGTGTCCGGATCCCACTTCTGGGCGGATGGCGGAAGGAAGAGTGTCTCACTGGGATATTAGACAGGTAAATAAAATGATATAAATGTTTTCATATCTTACTTACTACTATTATACTAGTATATACTATTATACTACTACTTTAGATATACTCCTATATATTAATATTACTTAGTATATTGTTTACTTTTATACTACTATATTATATTCGGATTTATAATTATAATAACGTAACCGGGTATTATTAAACTCAAAAAAGGAAAAGAAAATTAACCAAAAAAAAGAATAAAAAAAGTCAAAAAGTAAAGAGAAAAGAAAAAAAGCAAGTATAGTATAATACGGAGGGGTATAGTGGCTTACTGCGGCTACGGCGCTCAACCACGCTGTAGAGGAAGTTCGCGAAAGTCTCTAAATGCTTAGAGGGGATACCGTCCAGGGCAGCCTCGTCGTCATCTTCCCTAGGACGCTTACTAAGAGAGCCACCTAGTACTGAACCCTTTCTTTTACGCGGCGCAGGCGTACAGTCTAATACAGGTTAGGTTAGTACACGATCGTACACAAACACACACCACTAAAGATGCACGTACCGGCCAGCGAGCATACACTGCCGCCCGAACCACTGAGGCAATTGCCGCACGCTCCCTTGGCAAAACCCTCCAAGACGTAGCAGCCCACCAGATTGCCCTTGTTCTTCGCACACCTCCCGCATATATCGTCGCCTTTTTGTTCCTCTCCGTACATCTGGATATAAAATCCAGAGAGGGACTGCTGCCTTGTCATGTCAAAATTAGGAATTTTGACCTGACCCCCTTTCATATACCGGAGGCGTAACTCGAGGCCACGTTTGATCTGCTTTGTACATTAGTGTATAGGCCTGTACGATAGTGTAGGATAGTACGTACCTCAAGGTTATTTTCGCCAAGATGGCGGGCGACGGTGGAGGGGCACATCTCCTTGAAAACTATATCCACAATTGTTAGCTCTATCCCATACAGATACGTACACACACGTACGCTTCATAATATATGCATTGAGCTCAGGGCCGCGTAGTTGCTGAGGTTGTTTATCAGGGGCATCAGGCAAAATCTCGCCACCAATCTCGTCAGGCCAAGCAATCTTCTCCATTGTATCGTAAATAGCGGTAATAGGCTGTATGTGTGTGTATTTTGTTGTATAAGGTAGTACTGTTGAAGACTGTCACTATTATTATGTCCCATGTTAGCTAACTGCCAAACCAGCTAAACCAGCTCCACGACAATAGCACCACCAAAACTACAAAAACAGCTCTGAAAAGTAGGATTCCAGCAGATCTGGCCCTGTTGATTCAAATCGTAATACTTGATTTGATGGAATAGCTCTGTGTAAGGGTGTAGGTCGGGTGACTTACCTGACTCGTTGGTTGTCTGGAGAGGGAAAAATAAGATTCGGTGGTGGGCGTGGCGTTACAGTAAGGGACGAGATTTTTTTTCACCGCGATCTGATTGCTTGGTTTAACTAGCCCTATTCTACTACTATATTTTCGTGTATCATCGTGTGCCCTTATATACTAGCCTGTGTAGGCGTGTACGTATTATATTTTAGTGGATTTTCTGTTGTTGAAACAGTCCCCTAGTGGTTCATGAGCCTCAGCCCCCCCTTAACACCACTTGATATTAAAAACGCCCAGCTTCTTCATGCCCGACTCTCCAATGAAAGCCAAGTTTCTCAAAGGAGACGACAAGCTCATCGCCATTGAACGACTCCGAATGAACCAAATGGGCATCGGTTCTGGCGTGTGGAAATGGGACCACGTCAAGGAATGCGCCCTCGACCCCAAGACATGGCTCTGCTTTTTGGCTTATGTCTGTCATTTCGAATGTCCGAGAGTCTTCTCTCCCCAGCAACGTCTCCCCTCTGCAGTTAACCCAGATTCAAAAGCATCCCTAGTGGCGGCATCTCAACCTTCGGCCCCCTAATCGTCGAGTCCTTCGGCTTTGACCGCTTCACCACCATCCTCTTCAACATGCCCTTCGGGCGCCGTTCAAATGGTCGCCACCCTAGGCGGTGCTTGGCTATCCGACCGCATCAAGACACTCAAATGGGCGTTCCTCTACGACTGTATATGCTGAGTCGCTGTGTATCTTATAACAACAGATGGTTGGTATTCAAAAGTGACATCTGAATAGGAGACAGGAGAACCTCAACCCCTGACAAATACAGGCATCCATTCCAGAGGAGCATCAACCTCAACCCACCGTCCGCCATCGTACGTCTTCCCAACGCCCTCCTGGAGAGAAGACCACTTCTCCCCCTCCGGCAACCGAGGGAAATACACTTTCAACTTTCGCCTCCCCTCGTACAGCACGGGGCAGACGAGAAACTTGTGCCCGAACATATACTGCTGGCCGATGGTCCAGCACTCGTTGTCTTCGGGGAACTCATAGAACAAAGTCCGCATGACGGGCGTGCCCTTCTCATGCGCCTCCTTCATCAACCCCCTGCTATACTCCCGCATCTTCTCCCGGAGGAACATGTAGTTCTTGCAAATCTCGTACACGGCAGGACCGTAGGACCACACCTCATTCGGAGCGCCGCTTAAGCAACCACTCCCCCCGGTAGTGCCGTGCCGGGGTTGCTTCGGCTCTCGGTCCCCGTGAAGCCGCATGACGGGACAGAAAGCCCCCCACTGGAACCAGCGAACGAAAAGCTCCCGGAACCGCTCCTCCGAGGGATCCCCGCCGTGGAACCCCCCGATATCCGTCGTCCACCAGGGGAAACCCGAAAGGCCCATGTGCAAGCCCGCGGCGACCTGGTCGCGCAGCGAAGGCCACGAACTCGCAATGTCGCCGCTCCACACCAGGGCCCCGTACTTTTGGCTCCCGGCCCAGGCACAACGGACCAGGTTGACGATGTTCTCCTGGCCCGCGGCCGCCATCCCCTCGGAGAAGGCGCGGGCGTAGTCCCGCGGGTAGAGGTTCCCGACGGCGGTGTTCGGGCCGGCGTGGTAGCGGTAGTGATCAAAGTCGTAGACCTTGTATTCGGGCTCCGCCTCGTCGAGCCAGAAGATGCGGATGCCGCGGTCGTGGTAGTTCTGCTTGGCCTTCCGCCACACGTAGTCCCGGGCCCCCGGGTGGGTGGCGTCGAAATGCACCGTGTCGCCCTGGAAATCCATCGCCGTGCGGACGCCCCTGTCGGTGCGGATGAGGTACCCCTTCTCCAGCATCTCGGCGTAGTTCCCGCACCGCTTGTCGACGGTGGGCCAGATGGACACCATCAGCTCGATGCCCGCCTCCCTCAGCTCCGCGATCATGGCGTCCGGGTCGGGCCAGAAGGTCGGGTCGAACGCCCAGTCGCCCTGGAGCGGCCAGTGGAAGAAGTCGATGACGATCAGGTCGATGGGGAGCCGGCGCCGCTTGTACTCGCGCGCCACGCCGAGCAGCTCCTCCTGGGTCTGGTACCGGAGCTTGCACTGCCAGAACCCCAAGCCGAACTCGGGCATCATGGGGACCTTCCCCGTGGCGTCGGCGTAGGCCTCGACGATCTCGGCGGGGACGTCACCCGCCACGACCCAGTAATCGAGCGTGGCGGCGGAGAGGGCCTCGAAGGACATGATGTTCCGGCCGAGGAACGCGCGGCCGATGGACGGGTTGTTCCAGAGCAGGCCGTAGCCCAGGGACGAGAGCAGGAAGGGGACGCTGGCCTGCGAGTTGCGGTGCGCCAGCTCCAGGTCGTGGCCCTTGAGGTCGAGGAAGGGTTGCTGGTACTGGCCCATGCCGAAGAGCTTCTCGTCCGGGTCGACGCTCTCGAAGCGCGCCGTTAGTCGGTAGGCGTCGCTGTGGGCGATGGGCTTGAACTCGCGGGCCTCGACCTCCAGCGCGCTGCACTTGGAGTCGAGCACGTCGTTGCGGTTGCGGGTGTATTCTTCCAGTAGGAGGTCGCTCTTGGCGTTGTGGATGAGGATTTTGCCGGCCTGGGAGATGGTGGCTTTGATCTTGCCGAGCGAGATGGCGCCGCCTGACTTGGGGTCTATTTCGATCTTGGGAGCCTGCATGTGTGGTTGGAACTTGGGGGTGAGGAGGGCCCAGTCTTGGTCGGGCATCTCGCGGGCTCGCGTGGAGCGGATGCGTAGGGCGTTGGCGCCCCATGGCTGGATCCAGAGGGTTTCGGCATCGTAGCGGAAGACGAGCTTGTCGTCGACTTGTTCGAGCATGATGGCGTCGGTACTCACGAAGCCAATGAACCGTTCGGAGGAGAGATGATGGCTAGTTCAGTTGGAACAACGAAGGAGTGAAGAAGAGGGGGAAGACCCAAGAGGTTGAATCCGACATGTTTTGCTTGCGTCTTACAGCCCGACGTGACACTGGGTGCTGGGAACGAGTTGTCCGAGGCCCGATTATGAATGGTCCCTTTCGTTTTCACTTCTCCTCAACGTGCGGGATAGAATGGACGTCAGTGGTGCGGGAGATTCCTATGATGCTGATGCTGTTGGCTGTCACTCTGGTAAAGGAGGGAGGGGAGGAAAGTTGGGTTGGGCGTTGGGTCGGCGGGATGTAACATGTGGATGTTTGTTGTTGCGTGTGGTCAAAGTGTGGTGTTGTTAGGGGTCTGGCCAGTAAATGTCCTGCTAGCCCGCCAAACTCGCTGAGAGCTACAGCGCTCCCTATTCACACCAACGTCCACTAAGGTCCACTAAGGCCCCTAGCAAGCTCGCTAATTACAGGTCTCTCGCGTCAGTGGACAAAAGACTTCAGGGGCCTGACCAGTCGGGACCATTCAAAGCCGCCCGTACCCCGCTGACCGGTGCGGGGAAGACCGGTACTGACGGGGCTGTCGCCGTTGTATACCGTAAGGTATATTTTGGTATCCATTGGGGGTCGCCAAACAATAGCAGAAGTACACGCAGTATTTACGAGCGTTCGAGGGCTGAGTTGAGGATGGAGACATAGTCTTCCATCACAAGCAAAATCCTGAAAACACATAGACTTATTGTTGCAAAATGACATGTATAAAAAAAGGAATAAAAACAGGACCACGGACATCAAAAAAAGTAACAAGGCGAGTCCGTCAGATCCTACTTCACCCCATATACCTATATACACAACACGGACACCTCACACCCCACGACACGACCGTCTCTCGTGATGGAAGGCCAAAAGTCTGTGGTATAAATGGCCTTATATCCGGGATCTGGCGTTACCCGCAAGAGCCTGTCTCCGCTTAAAGCTCTCGGCGTACTGGACGCGCTCGTACGTGCCAAACCCGTAAGCGGCGACCCCAATGAGCGTCCACACGGCGATGATAACGAGCCCAATGGGGAAGATGAGGATCTGCACGCCGGGCAGCACAAAGGCCACCTCGGCGTTCTCCAGCGCCCTGGTGATGTTGGCCACGGCGCGGTCGGCGCGGGTGAAATCCGACAGGTTCTCCTCGTCGGAAAAGACGCCGGTGAGGAAGGCTGCCTCGTTGGAGGAGACGTTGGTGGTGAGGGTGACGCCGTCGGGGTTCGTGGCGCTGAGGGTCAGGATCGGCATGACGAGGGCTTCTATTTCGGCGCTGTTGGGCTCAACGTTGTGGTTAGCTTTTCCCCTTTGGGTTGTGTTTGTTTCGGCGGCACGGGTTCGTGGAGCGTGAGGACAGAAGGACAGCAAGACATACCTGGTCATGTTCGCCTCCATGTGTTCCCGGCCGATCTGTCCGATGAAGAAATAGGTCTGCAGCAGCTCCGTGGTCCTGTTCCTTTGTCCCGCATTGTCCTGCCGCTTCACCCTGTTTTGCTGCTGCTGCTGCTGCTGCTGCTGCTGCGCCTCTCCGCGATTCGGGTCCACCGCCGACACGGCAGCACCGCGGAAGCCGACAGTGACCTCGATATTCTCGGGCGGGATGTTGACCCAAGACCCCGACGGCTCGGACACCTTGAACAAGCGAAGGTCGGCGCCGAAGATGCCGCTGGTCCGGTTCAGCATGGGCAGGTTGTAGCAGATGGACGTGCCCGAAGGGTTGGAGGCCGTGTCCAGCCGTCCCAGCGCCTGCATGCAGGCCGCTACCGTCCTGCTGTCCCACGCGTCCCAGTCCATCGAGCCGTCCGGGGTCAGGGGCGCGGCGCCCTGGGTCTCGTCCTCGGGGGAGGACTGCCGCCGCGAGATGTATTGGCTGGACATGTCCTGGGCGTGGTGCTGCAGGAGGCCGGAGGATCCGGCATGGATGGAGGGGTCGGCGGGCAGCGGGATGATTTCGGCGAGGGTGTGGGGCGCGAGCAGCGTCGCTGTCGATAATGCCGTGGTCCAGTACATCGTGTATGTAGTGTTGGGATGGTTCGGCGGTGCGAGGCTCGTTGGAAGCACAGGTGAAAAGTTGGCGAGAAATGAGGAACGTTAATGTCGGGGTCGGCCGATTCGGTGGGGGTTATTCGATTCGCACGCGAGGGGGGAGGCGGAGAGGTATTAGGGAGTGTCCCGACCGGCGGCGATGCAAAGTCGATTCGAAGAAAGCAAAGACGAAAAGAAAACGGTCAAAGGAAGAAGTTGAGGGAACCTGCCCCGGCAGAGAGCGACTGAAGCGAAAGGCAGACCTCCGAGTCCCGCAGTGAAGCTGGAATGGCGTGTCCGACCGCACGACAGCGACAGCGACAGCCAAGCCTCGTACAAAGAGGGAAGCGAAGAGATGATGGCGGAGATTAAAACACGATGTACAACAGGTCCAGCCACAAAAGCAAGGGGAAAGAAAACGGTACAGAATGGAAGGGAAGACGAAGACCAAGACGAAGACGAAGATCAGAAGGTGGAAAACCGTGTCAAGGGACCGTGGCGCATAGAAAGCGGAGACTGATGGCGGAGCGAGAGAAACGGGTCAAGCGCCGGGATGTGGACTGTGGACTGTGGAGTCAACCTTTGCGAACTCGACGGAGGTCTGTTTGGTGGTCTGCGATCTTTAGGAGTGACGCAGTGAAGCTGAACGGAGAGAATGAAGACAAGAATGATAGCTAGAACACTCAAAACAGGTTCCCGGTTTCTGTCAAGCCAGCTTACAGAAAATCGTTGAAGAAAAAGAGGGGGAAAAAAGAAGGAAAAAAGAAAGATTAACGCCCATTCGACGAGAACCAAACCCTGCAAGTGGACATCACATGAAGCGCCGTTGAAGCAGAGTCGAGGGGCAGGAACACGAGACGAGGGCTCGGACAATGCGTGCGACGATGCGACACGGGATTCTTGGTGGACGCTTTTGATTGGTCGATGCATGTGCGTAGGCGCCAGGGGTAAACCTGCTGCAACGCGTTGCGCTGACTAAACTTTCAACTTGGCCCTAGGAGCGTCTCAGGGGCTGGTTCCTCTGTAACGTGCCACCGGGGGAGGGGGGAACATCTCGTAGGTACCGTACGGTAGTGTCGGACGACTCGCCCAAGGCCTCTCACCTGCCGCTTCACCTTGAGCGACTGGTGTGGAAATGAAACGAGATGCTTACCGAGTGTCACCGAGAAAGCGGGGAGAGAAAAAGAAAAAGAAAAAGAAGCATCACCACGGAAACACTCACCATCACAACCATGATCCTACCACTTTACACAACGAAGCGAGGAACCGTACACAATAAAGAAAAAAAAAAGAAAAAAACCATGGCTCCCTCTCCAAATCCCGTGGGTATTGTCACATTATAAAGGTATAACATCATACCAAAAGTATCTTATATAAACCAAAGAAAAAAGACCCTTCCCAAAGGGAAAGCATTAGTCGTCCCGACCATCCCACCGACCGATAGTCCGAGACGCCCCCTTACCGTACCATATCACCAAGTCCGCTACGCCTCCGCGACCCATCAAATCCAACTATCCCAACCGGCTCCTCACTTGCCAGTCTGGCCCCTCTTCGCCACCATATCAAGCAGCGTATCATACGACTCAACACTCTCCGTCGAGTCGAAAGACGTCCGCCTATCCCTGACAAACCTGGGCCAAGTGTTAGTGAGCACAAGATACTTGATGCTCGTCTCCGCCTCGTCGAACACCGTCTCGTCGAACCCCTCGGGGATGCGGCCCCAGTAGTACACCCGCTCCGCAATCGTCGAGCCCGCGTCCGACATGTCCACGTCGCCGTCGCCGTCGCCGTGCACGATCCCCTTCTCGCTGGCCGACGACGACTTGGGCGCACCCCAGTCGTCGAACGGCGTGGCCGAGTCCTTGCTGCGCCTCTCGTCGCCGTACAGCGTCCTGGCCGCGGACTCGAACACGGCCTCGATGCGCTTCAGGTCCGACGACGAAATGTTGATGCTGAACTCGGCATCCCGCGGCGAGATGAACTCGGTGTAGATCCGCAGCGCCTCGTTGAACATCTCCCGGTCGCGCTCCTCGCGCTGCCTTTTCCGTTGGGCTTCCTCCTCCTCCGACGCGCCGATGGCCACGATGGCCGCGCTTCCTCGTGCAGCGGGGGCAGGGACGGCAGGCGAAGAAGAACCGACCAGGGAAGCAGGGGCGCCGGCGTTCTGATGCGCCCGGAGATTCGTCTTCCACCGCAGCACGGCCGTCAGGAACGCAATGTTCTCGCCGGAAAAGTCCTTGAGCGCGGAGAAGTGCTGCAGGGGGCCCGGGTTCTTCTTCAGCGCGTACTCGAGCGCGTCCATGGTCAGGAGGCCGCCTCCCGCCGCCGTCATGGCGTCGATGGACCCGCCGCGTTCCGCCTCGCCCATGTGCTTCCACGAGAGGTACGTCTCCTTGCCGCTGCCGCCGACCCGCGTCGAGTCGGACGCGAACGACTTGCCGCTGCCGCTCTTCCTGCCCGTCTCCCAGAGCGCGATGAGCTCGAGCGTCTCCTGCCGGAGGGACTGGTGCCGGAGGACCTGCCAGCAGGGGGTGAAGATGGTGAAGATTTCCATGAACATGATCGACACCGCGATCCTTGACTCGGAGTGTTAGCCCCATGTATTCGTGTTATGCTCCGATGTGGGGCAGGCGAGCAAAGGGAAAGAAAGTCGAGGGTAGAGGGTAGGTACGAGGAAGGTAATGACTCTCGAGACTTACCACTGGGGTGGGATAAAGTATTGGTTGATCACGCCCATGCCATCAACGTAAAGAGCGATCAGCCACATGGGCGCCGCATGCAGAGACACCAAACAGCAGGCCACCGTCTGCACGCGCCATCCCTGCGTGTCGTGGATGCCGCGAGACTGCCAGAGAATGTAGGGAGCGACCATCCAGGCCCAGAAGATCTGCCAGAAGACCGACGGCCACCTGATCGTTCGTTCGACCGTTGGTTAGCAGTTTGTTCCTTGTACGTGGAAGAGGTTGAAGAGCTGAAGAGCTGAAGATGACCGGACTTACCATTCCCATCCTCGACCCTGCTCCCTCTTAACCTCGTCAGGGGTCCCTGTGACTTCGGTCCCGGGAATGCCGAAGGAAGGGTGGAACTTGCGAGAGACGAGGTACATGACAAGCGTCAAGGCGAACTAATCCAGAACCACCAGGTCAGTCAGTCATATTCAGTCTTTCTGAATATGTTCCTCTCATCCTTCCGTTTCGGCTTTTTTTTCTTTTGGTCCGAGAAACTAGGACAAAGCGAACATGAACTCACCTGGAACGTCATGCCCGCACAAACAACCGCCAGCATCTTGGTGGTATAATCGTACCGCCGAAACTTGCCAACGAGAGGCCACTTGGACGACGACGTCTTCTTCTTCGCGAGCTGCTGCTGCTGGTGCTGCTGGCGTTGGTGCTGGCCCGGCTTCTTCCCGCTACCGGCAGGCAAGGCGAGCTGGGCATACTTCTTCTGGCGCTTGGCCACGTGGAGGAACTGGCTATTGGAAGCGTGGAAGAGGGCGACGCCGAAAGGAAAATAGATGCCCATGATCCAGTACTCGACGCCGTTGGGCATCAGGTGGCCGTAGACGTAGCCCAGCTGGACGGCGAGCCAGTAGGCGTGCAGGAAGAGGATGGCGCAGAAGGAGAGCGGGAGGCCGCGGATGCGCAGGATCGGCATGTGACGTCGCCGGTGCAGGAAGGCCATGCCAGCGATCAGGAGGGCCGTCCAGCCTGAGGCGAAGGCCGTCCAGAAGACGCCGAGGCCATCCCAGTTGGCTGTTTCGCTCATTGCTGTTTCGCTCATTGCTATTTCGGGGGTAGTAACGCTGTCCGACCGGATGTCGAGAACGGGGATCGTTGAGCGGTAGAAGACGCGTCGGGCTTCTTTTGTGCGGACAGGGAAGAAGAAGAAGAATAATAATAATAATAAAGGAGGGAAAAGGGACCCTGACACTGGCAACGATCCTTACTAGTACCCAGAAGACGAATGAATGAGAAGGGTTGTATAGGAGGCGTGGGAAGAGGTCGATGAAAAAGAATGTGGTTTCACGGTTTCAGTTTCACACCCGGCCTGTCGATGTCTTGTCTCGTCTGGCCTTGACTTTCGATCGTGCCTTGTCGTGGCTTTGCCCGTCTGTTACCACGAGAGAGGGGAGGGAATCACAACGACGAAGGGCGAGGCAAAAGAGCGTGGTAAAGGCGTGAAGGAGAACGAGGACTTATATCATGCACGCCTGCCGGCGTTCCTCGTCCTCCTCCATCCACTCCACGTACGTAGATCTAACTCCACGCCAGATGGAGGGCAGGACAAGGGTGTTTTGGTGATGAGATCACTGTGGACAAAGGAGAACGAGAGGGGACGGCACTGGGGGTTGAGAGACCGAAAGAGAGACAGTCTAAGCCAGAAATGTCGACATGGAAATGAACCCCCTGCCAGGCCCAGTGCCCATCCATCCCTGGGCCCTGGGTATTTGAACCAAGTCAGTCCATCATATGTACACACACAACTTGATGGGGAGGCTGTCGAAACTGGGGTACATCAAGCAGCAAGCAGGAAGCAAAAGTCTTTGCTGGGACAGGGGAGCAAATATGCCCATCCATCTCATGGGGAAGTGTAGGACGGACCCAACTCTCAGCTTTGCTCCCAGCGTCCGGGCTTCCCACGCTTGCAACTCTGCCACCGCGAACCCCCCCTCCCCACCAGCAGACACAGACACACAGAGACATACATACCTACGCACATCTTTTGCTTTTTTTTTTGCTTGTCCTTGATTGCGTGGGAACAACCCATGTCCATGTCTCACTAGATTTCTCCATGCCCATAGGGATTCACGAAGTATGCCCACATCATACCCACTAGTACCTGGAGCGTCTTACCTAGCTATCAACCCGCATCCCCTCCCTTTCCCACTTCCACCACCTCCACCAGCAGGTGCCGTCGTGTCAAGGTCAAGGCCGAGGGTTGCATTGGACCGAGCTTGCAGTCGAGGTTGCAGTTGCAGGCGGGAAAGGCTGTCGATCCACCCCCTGTTCCCTGTCAGACCGGGCACTTGTCACCTGTAGGCTGCAGGAGAGGGCCCGCTAGGTCGGCTGGAAGACGCTCGTAAATCCACTATTCCTCATAAATGATATGATGGCGAACGAGGCAGCTGAGCCGGTGTCGATCTTGAGAGTTGACGGGGGTCTTTCCCGATCCATGTTTGCTTGTTTTTGGGCTGTGTGGGTTGGTATCTTTGCTTTTTCTTTCTTTTTTTCTTCTTTTTTTCTTTCTTAATTTGTTTATGATTTCTTTTGTTTTATTGTTTTCAACACTCGGCGCGTGGACAGGACCAAGTGATGTTGTTGATACCTTGACTCTACCCGATTTCCATTATCATAGTAGGTAGGTGGACAGTGGCAGGTATTAGTCGTGTTGTTGAGATATTAAGTTAGAGTTGATTTTTTTTCCCCCTACCTTACTATTCATGTCAATGCCCGACTGGACTTGTATAACCCGTGCCCCTTACGAATCTCGACCTTCTCTTCTGATCACCTCGCTCTGGGCCGGGCGTCATCGCCAGGGGCAGAGGTGGACAAGACGGGACAGGAGGCACAGGCACAGACACTGGTAAGAAAGACAGCACTGTGATCGAGTCAAATTGGGACAAAGAAAGAAGAAAGAAAAAAATTAATGAACCTCCCGATCGGTTGATCAGATCAATCATTGTTTCTGGTCATGTGTTGATTCTCACCTTCGCATCTTGATATCCTTGTTGAACATCCCTGAGTCCCACCACTCGCACATCGCCATCTCATGGTGGTCCTGTAGAATTGAACCCCTCTATAATGGTATGGTGTTTCGAAAAAAGAAAAAGATATGCGCTCACCGGCACCTGAGAGCAGGGATGGTTTACAGTTGTACGTGCAATTTATACGGCGACCGGGGTTCAACGGCAAGGGGAAAAAAGGTCCCGATTAACACGTAAAAGCGCATAAAGAATTCTAACAGCCAAGCTCTTGGTCGGAGCTACAATTCATTTTTTTCATTTTTTTCTTCTTTTTTTTTCTTTTCCCCTCCTAGTTTCCCCCCCCTTTCTTCTTCCCCCAACTCACCTCCTATTGCCTTTTATTTGGTCTTCTCCGGACCAGCTCCCGCCCGCCCCTCATCGGCCCGCGAGAGGAATAAGCAATATGCCCCCACCAGCAACCCCCAATAAGAAATGGGGGGTACGTTGTATGATGTTTCCCTTGTCTCTATAACATACAACTTAAGTATGCCTTTCTTCTCTGCTCGGTCGGCGAACTTGGCAAGGCATATCTGCACCCCCTCATCGATACTCTGACTTTATCCATGGGCATTCCTGGTCCATGGTAATGGTCCCCGTTGGTCCGGGCAGTCATCCAACGATGCCCACCATTCCCAGTATCTTCCTTACCACTCATCTCATGCCGCGCCTTTTTGTCGGATCGCATAGCCATCAAATACTTGGTGTCCAGCTACTTCATTGTCCGTTTCCGTCCTGTCGAAGTATGCAAGTAAGGTAGGCGCTGAATGGGACTGTCGACTGAAACTAGGGCCATGGGTGACCGAGATGGAGTGTCTGGGGAAAGACAAACTGCCGAGCCGATTGGCCGCTGTTTTTTTTCTTATCGCCGTCACTTTATTTCGGCCCTTGGTGACCTGAATAACACTCGAGCCACAGAGTGGCCTTGGCCTTGCCTTAGTGACGCCGTGTGCGGGAGGATTCCTTGGTATCCCTTGTCACGGCTGCCACGGAAATATTGTACTCAATTTCCCGACCTTGGTTGGTCAATTTGTATAATTTGCCCTCCCCCAATGTCGGCCAACGGGATTTTATCTGGTAAATACGGATCCTTGTCAGTCTGCGTCTGTGCCATCCATGTCCGGGAATTGGTGACAGTCCAGCCAGCCAGCTTTGAATTCCCATCGTCATGCCCTACCCTACCTTGGACGAAATCTCGGATTTTCCAACCACGATACAGACGAAGCACCTGCGGCGGTCTTATAGCTACCAAGGTAGTGGAGTACGAAGAAATCTGGGGAAGATCGCGAGATCGATCATTGTGGCACCGCACCAACGAACACATCCACTCTATCCGTACAGTTCCCTCAACTATCTTCGGTCCCTTCCCTCGGCCCCTTTATTTTCTTTCCCCTTCTTTCTTGTTTGGCTACCTTTAAACTTTTTTTCTTTTTTTCTTCCTCGCAATCTTGTCTCCCTTTTTCACGGTCCAATGGTTCAGTGCTACGACATGGTGCACACAAGTTATGCATGTCTTGAACCACCGGGAACAACCATTCGTCACCTGCGTCACGTTAAACCCCTCCTTTCACAAAACACCCAACTTGCCTGCCAAACCCGAAAAACAAAGCTTGCATCGACTCGGGGAGTAGCCGGTTTCCACAAGAAAGCATGGCTGTCACAAAAACAAAACACAAAACAAAGAAGATAGAAGACAAAATGCGCGTTGATGTTGTTAGATACCCAACAGCCAGTCAACTTTCCGCAAAATATCCAATCATAAACACTTACTCATCAAGTTGTTCCGCCAGGCCGGGTGCTGAGGGCTGAGGAGGAGTTCGTACGGACATGCGCAGGTCACGTTTATTCCACGACACTTAAATGCACTTCTGTTGGTCGCAAGACAACACGCACTGTAATGACTGGAGCAAATGTTTTTGCTGACCCTGAGACTGTTGGAGTGCTGTTGAGCCGTGCCAACGTGGACTCCCCAGAAGACAAAAAAAAAAAAGGAAAAAAAAAACATGTGGCTTGTCCAGTTGTATGGTACGGGGCAGTATCCGATCGGATATCACGTCCCCCATGGTAGGGTGTTGGTATCCTGACGCGAGCGCAGTCTCTGGCCTCTCCTTCCCACTGCTAGCCAGCCACATGGTGTTCAGGACTGCATGCTCCCCCCCAGGGCCCCAGCGACAGGTCTTAGACATTTCTCTCCGAACCCGCCCCTCCCTTCCTCCAGGCCTTCCTAGATCTGCGCCTAGATACGAAGTAGCTCCGTGAACCGGTCACGACGATACTTTGTACGAATAGGGACGTGGACGTAAATGAGAGATATCACTTGAACCCCTTTTTGAGCATTTTGCGCTGCCGCGGCCAGTTTAAGTAGCGTTAAATAGCAGTTTATGGGGCAAAGGGAGACTTATATGGATTAAAGTTCTTTTCTTAATATATCTGAGAATATTGATGCCATTTCGACCGCATCTCGGAGCTTGGAAAAAAAATCCGATGTTCGATCTTTCCTCTACCCACGATCTTGCTCCGCTAATACGCCACACATGGGTACCTACCTTAGGGAGCACACCATAACTCCTCGAATCTGGAGAAAAGCAAATCGGGACAGTCCAGCTGTCCCCTGCCCATCTGTAGGGAACACCCGCTAACTCCTCGAACCAAGAAAGAAAAAACCAGGCCTTAGTCATCTCTCGAGTCTCATCTGCCTATCCGTGGGAACACCATAACTCTTCGAACCTGCAAAGAATACCTCTACCCACGGCAGGGAAACAAAATAGCAAGGTGAGTGTTACACCGTACTCTTCGAATGTACGGTGCAAAGAAAATGCAAGGCAAAGGCAAAGAAAAAACGAACCCCCCCCCCCCGAAAAAAAGAAAAAAAAAGAAGAAAACAAAGAAGCAACAATACGCGTAAAAGAAGGGGTTCAGTGACTCGAGTGGGCTGTGCGTGCAGCGTGCTCTCGTGATTTGAGCGACTCTCGAGTCCTCGACTGGCAGAAGAGAGAATAGTGAATTATTAATATTTGGGCGTTACGGCGTTACCCTCAACTGTCGCCGAGAACGGCAAAATCGGGAACAGATGAATGACGGTTGTGGAACTGGAGGCGCAAACGCAAAAAGGAACAGGCCGTGGGGGCCTGGGAGGTGCCCATACAAAAGAGGAGTGAAATTTGGAAAACGGAGGTGTCAAGATGGATCAGAACGAAGCCCCGAGCGCCGTAGAAACAGAATACGGGCGGAAGAGGAGGACGGGGGCGGTCCATTTATAGACATTCGCGTATAGGCCGACGACGATGTCACGATGTCTCTATACATAATACGTCTCAACTCTTGAGAGACTGACAACACGGATGACGACCCCGCTCCGGGCCCGCCGGACTCGGTTGAAAATCGACCGGTGCAAGCCGCTTCTTCATTCGCATGACTACGGAGGCTTGGCGCTATTGGCTACCCGTAAAATGCTGTGCTCCGATTGCGGTCCAGCCATGGTCCGTTATTACTCCTCTTAAGTTATTGCCAGCGGGAGAATCCATGGCCGATTTCCTCTCGGATCACTCGTCTCCCGCTGTCGCGAGGAGCGATACCGAAGCCGCCGGCGTTCTCGACTCGGTGGCCCCGCCCTGCCATTTCGTATTGGCTTCTGGTCTCATAGCTACAAACCATATTGTGGCATTTCTTAGCCAAGACCGAGTTTACGTGTTTATCAACATGGTCAATACGAATTTGATGTCTCAGGCACGTGTGTTAGCCTCCTTCTCCCCCGGGAATCTCTCTTCCGGGCAACTTGCAAGCACCTGTTTACTGAGACCAGTCCCGCCATATGGTCCCCACCACGATTTACGAACCTCACGGGAAAGGAGAGCGAGGGAGAGAAATTCGGGAAAAATAGAAGAAAAAAAATGCAATCAATTCCGCCTCCCTCCGGCTACCCAAAATCGGGCGTATTGTGGAAACGCCAGACACCGAAACGCCCCAGATATCAGTCCTCCGTAGGCCATTCCGCTTTCCATGCTCCTGCATAGTGATTCATGACAGTCCTGCAGGACTACCGCGGCGGCTACGGGTCTGCCTCGGAAGCCGGCCCTTCGTCCAGAGTGCCACCTCGGTAAAGACCAGATAGATGCCCGTAAAGAGCCAAAAGGTGATGACGATGCCCAGCCCGCCAGCCATTTTCGCATCGACGATCCAGGATATGATAACCTCTCGCGCGGCGTCATTCATCATCACCCACCCGTAGAACTGCACCAGCGCGCGCGCGTTCGCAAACAGCGTCGGGTGCTGCGCATGGCCCACCCGGACCAGCTCTCTCCGCCGTCCCTCGATAGTATCGACCATCCGCCAGGCGACCTGGTTGTTGATCTTCTCCCACGTGGCCTCGCAGGCCAGGGATCGCGCTTCCTGAGCCATGGCTGCACGTCGGGCCGGGTCCTTCGCTAGCGCCATGACCCGGTCCACGAAACCGTGCAAGTCCTGGGGCGGCAACAGGTGACCACATCGGCCGTCGTCGATGATGTCGCTGGGTCCGCCCTCGTCTCGGGCGACAACGGGCACGCCGCTCGCCATGGATTCGAGCACGACGAGCCCGAACGTCTCGGTCACCGAGCAGTGAAGGAAGATATCACCGGACGCGTAGGCGGTCGCCAGGTCCTCGCCCGACTTGAACCCGGCAAAAATGACTTTGCTCTCGTCAACCAGGGGGTCGAACATCTCTTGCACCTCCCGCTCGACGTCAGGATTGCGGTTACCGCCGACGATGTACAGCTTGAACGGCAGCCCACGGGCATCGAGTTCCTTGGCGGCCTGGGCGAGGAAGTCGAACCCCTTCTCGCCGGCGATGCGGGAGACGCAGATCAGGATGATCTCACCATTGGGGGCAATCTCTCGACGGAGCTTCTCCGAACGACGGCCGGGGCAGAAGGCCTTTGTGTTCACCCCGCGGCGGAGCAACTCCATCTTTTCGGGCTGGACGCCTTGCCCTTCGAGATAGCGACGGACGAAACGGGAGGGATAGAACAGCGTTTTGACCGAGTCGTGGCGGAAGAGGTAGCTCTGGACCAGGGCGAAGGCGAAGACGGCGATGGTGCTGAAGGGTTGGGGGAAGAGGATGGAGCAGTAGCCGGCCAGGTCGGTCTGGAAGTTGCAGACGATGGGCACGCGCTTCTCGCGGGGCTGCTGGCGAACCTGGAGCATGACCTGGAAGCCGAGAGAGGCCGGGCTTGCGAGGTAGATGAGGTCTGGGGGGTTGTCCCGACCGAAGGTGCGGGCGAAGAGAGTAGAGACGCGGACAGGGTAAACGACAGATAGCTCCGGGTTGAAGGGGAGCGGGTATCCTTTCAAACGGACCTCTACCAGCGTGTCGTCCTCTGGCCGTTTTTCTGCGGCAGACGGGGCGAAGGTGTCGTGCTTGGTGTGGTTCAGGGGTGCGACGACGGCGACCAAGGCACCGTGGGCTCGCAAATGGTCAACGAGCATCAGAGTGGTACGACTCACGCCGTTGACGGGGCCGAAGGATTCCGTGCAGAGCAGTATCCGTTTCCCGCGGAGGTCTTCTGGAAAGGTGGCATAATCGTGTGACGGATATCGTGGTGCCTTGCCGGCGGGGTGGTGAAGAGGAAGTTGGGACATGGCAGTAATCAAGAGGTCCTAACCATCTCTAGGCGGTGGAACCAGAGAGGGCCAAGGACAAGGCATCAAGAGCCAGCCAGAAGACGTTTGAAATATGGTCCAGGGCCGTCTTTGAAGTAAAGTCGCGGCGTGCTGGTATAATGAATCATTTTCATAGAGTAAAAGAGGACGAGCGAAAGAGAGAGAGAGAAGGGGGGGGAGGAACCACCAAGAAAGAGCAAAAATGAGGGCGGCAGGGCACTGGGACCTGATATCTCGAACTTTGACGTCCGCCTTGCCGGCACTGTGGCTGCCCTGGATGTACATGGCCATAGTCCCCAAGTAAGCCCGTGGGGGGCCAAAGGAAAGAACTCATGCAGGCACCAACAGAGAATGCACATGGTCCCTACATCGCCTCCTAGTCATCGATTCCGCCTCCGTGGTGGGCCATGATGAGCAACCGCGGGTACTGATACCTTCGCAGGTCGGGAGAATCAGGTACCTTACCCAAGGGCCATGCCAGTGGGCAGAGGTGAACGACCCCGCGTGGTCGAGTCACCAAGGACATGTGGATGTACATTATCGTATGCGTAAGGTATCGGTCGACGGCGTAAGTGTTGACCTGAGGGAGGAAAGTTCGATCTGACAGTGGTTGTGATTGTGAACTTTTGGAGTTTAGCAGGTGCCATCCACGCAAGAAATACGGTAACAGACTAACAGTACCTTCCACTGAGGAGTCGAATCAAGCTTCGGACGGCAGGTATCATGGGAAGGAAGATAGAAGTAGGGGAAGGAAGAACCAGCCAGCCGAAACGCCCCAGGCGAGGGCGTGGGCAGAAACTCGAGGCTGGTGCTTCGTTACTCGTGGATGCGAAGGGGAAGGAACAGTTTACGAAGTATAGAGCACGTGTAGTGGTAGTGTGGGGCCTAATACTATCCGTACCGGCAACAAAGGGCACCTGACAAGTCGCAGCTGCAAGAAGACAAAATCCATGCGAATCAGCGGGCCACATGGCTTTGTTGACAGGACATCGTCGTACAGTCTGTACCCTTTAATTTCTCCGTAGGTATGTAGACTTCCAGGTTCTGACAAGTTTGTCTCGGATACCAAGCCTTGGGCGTACCTAGGTGTTGCTTCTGACATGTCAATACGGTACTTTAGGTAGAACTGCTGCCGACTTGGAAGTTGCGCCAAGGAGAACTCATCCACCAATCACAAACCTTCCTTGGAGCACATTGTCTGATTATTGGTCAAAGTCGCCATTGGGCCCCATCCGAGGTTACATGTAAACTGATGTTGAACTCGGTGGCTGGGCTGAGGGTAGATATGGGGCGTGGCTGATAAAAAAGTTGAGGGTAGGTACGGGGCTTTACGCCTTTAATTAATTGGTCGAACTATTTCGCCATCGCGTTAAATACCTTAAGGTATTATAAGGATTATTTCTACTAAGGGTTATTATATTATTATAAAGTCTTTTACAAAGTATAAGAGTAGTTACTTAATTTATTTAGTTATATAACCTTAATAAATAGCCTTATAATAAATATTAGCTACTTATTATAAGGGTAGTTACCTAAGATATATAGTCATGTAACCTTAATAAATAGCCTTATAATAACCCTTACCTACCTATATATATTATAAGGGTAGTTACCTAAGATACTTAGTCACGTGACCTTAATATATAGCCCTATAGTAACCCTTGCCTATCTATTATAAGGGTGGTTACCTAAGATATCTAGTCATATGACCTCAGTACATAGCCCCACAGCAACCCTCAGCTCAACTTTTCGCCCCACTCGGACCCACACCTACCCTCAGCTCAGCCTCCGAGTTCAACATCAGTTTATCTGCAACCACCCCCATCCCATCACCATTTTCTTCGTCTTCTTTTTCGTACTTTTCCGTACTTTTTTTCTTCTTCTTTTTTTTCTTTCTTTCTTTTCCCAATTGTACCTCTGTACGCCTGCACCCATCCATGTCAAGTGACATTTCTCTCCTGTCGGTACCCCCGTGCTGCCATCGATTGACCGTTACACGCCTCTTCTTATTATCTTCTTCCCGTGCCAGTTTTCTTCAAGGACCCAACTCCAACTGGGCATAGGTCTGGACGTTGACTGGAGAGCCGAAAACCTGCCCGGCCGATCCCCCGCAGTGACTCCGAAGCTCGGTCGGGGTTGATGGAAATTATGGAATATCCAACTCATCTATACCCATTACCCCCCGCCTCGTCCTCCGTACCGATCCAAGCAACACTCCGAACGCAGCCTCCATCGCCTCGTCACGATGTTCCAACCAGGTGGTGGTGCTAGCCAAGGGGCCTAGACTACCGCTCTTTATCTGATTAACCAATGTCTTGATCCGCGGTCTGATCGTGTTTCACCACGTCTCATCACCAAGGGGCACGGTCGCACCAGCCACCAGCCACCAGGGGCTCCGACACGGTCAAGCATCTTCGCCCCCTTGACTTCTTATTTTCCCACCAACCTGGAGTCCTCAAAGTCGAGATGGCCGGTGCTAGGTATCTCCAACACGGGTGTCGTTGATGGTATCGCTCAGGGCATATCTCGGCCCTTCTGTGCAACGTACGCGCCACGACAGGCCATCCATGATCCCACCGCGCAATGGACCCTTGGACATGCTTCATTCTCCTCAAGTGTGGTCAGTAGGGTCTATGGTGAAGGGCTCTTGGACGTTTCAGCTGCAAGAAAGACCCTTGATCGTCCCACGGACTACCTACCTCCATCCCTCCCCATTACGAAGATCCACGTATGACCTCTCCTGACGCCCCAGTCCATCTCCGTTCTCCTTTTCCTTCTCTTCTCGCCCCCAGCACCGCCTGCTGCTCCATGTCAACCCATCCAGCGTTCGCTCGCTTCATGGTTGATTCCCATATCCCCCGGGTCGTGTAGCCTCACACTCGTTTATCGCCACGCTCGTTTTATTTCTGGTCTGCTCAAGACCCGTACCGCTGGCCAAACATGAAGCCAGATCATGCTACCCTCTTCCTGCTCGCCTCCTTCGCCGCTGCTGTCCTCTCAGAAGAACTACGGCCACACGATGTTCCCTTCGCCTGTGCCAATATCTGTGGGCCCATAGTCGAGCTGACCTCTCTCTGCCGCGTCAACACCCCTGCGTCTGAGGAGCTGCGCCGCCTGAAGAGGAGGAGACTAGTCGGCGATGGCCTTCGCGGCCCAAATAGCACAAAGCGCCAGGGCCGCAACAGGAGAAGGGAAGCCGAAGAGGCACTACCGAACCACAAGCGTCAGGTCCATGTCGGCTTTGATGGCGGTAACACCGGTGGTGTCGTGGTGGGTGAAAACGGCAATGGAAACGTGATCGGAGAGTTCAAGACCATCCCGTTCACTGCGACAACAGATCCCGCCGCGGGAGCGCCGGGGGGGTTTCGAACCATCCCTCCCGACAACACCAATCAGCAGCAGCACCAGACTCACCCAACCACGCCGACGACAAGGCTTGACCTTCGTCCGACCACCACTCCGACAGTCATCAACCTCATTATCGAGTCGCCCTCTTCATCTCCATCTCCATCGCTTTCACGAACAAGCGCCTTGACGACGGCAAGCACGGCCATCATCTCGACTCCCGCATACAATCTCCCGGTAGGCGACGGTGGGCCGGCAACTGGCGTAGGAATTGGGGATGTCATCAACGTGGACAACGGCATTGGTGGCGACACTGACGACGATGATGAGGAGGAGGAGGAGGCTGCAGAGGATACTGTTGACGAGGCAGATGGCCCACTGCCCGACCAGGGGGCGCAGCGGGAGGCAGAGGGCCTCGAAACGGCCTGTACTTGCTCCAACGACAGCTTTGACGTCGCGCGGGTGATAGCCCTATGCGCTGACTGCATTGAGCAGATGAACGACCCAGATGGTCGTGAGTTCTTCCGAGACCCCTTCCATACCTCGTGAGACAGTACTGTACTGACCACTGGTTATGTTATGTATATAGCGATGTCGACGATTATGCGGCAGTGTAATTTCACCCCCGAAGAGTACATCCCCGCGAAGGATTCGGTCGCCGCCAACGTGCGTGTCCAGGCGGCCAGGCCCTTGTTGCCGGGTCAGTCGGCCGCATCTAGGCCGATCACGGCTGTGGGCTGCTGGGCTGGCGCGATTGTAACAGTAGTGACGGTCGCTACGATCGTGATGTAGATGTCCTGTCGCCGATTGGATGCGGATATTTTAATAGCACAGCATTATGGTCGATGGATCATGGCTTTCCAACCACTTCTTTTGCCTGTCCTCACTAATACTGTTCCCTCCTGACAAGACAGATAACCAGGCATAAACCGGCCAATGTGTTTTCTCCTGACGTCCCTTGACACATGGGGCTATTTGAGAACGCGTACAAACATGATTGGCGTTAAATCTTCAAGCGAGGACATGCATGCAGCGTGACCAACGTGCTGCGTTACATTGCGTTGGGGGAACATTATGCATCATCCTGTCCTCCACGCCAGCGGCCAGGGGCCCCGACCCTCGAAGAAGCAGGCGACATGCTAAATTTAAAAACGTCTGCTTATTTTCCCTCAACTACCCAAAACAACCTGACTTTGTTTCTTCTTTTCTTCACGTGCACCTCTTACCCACCGCCGTTTCCCCGCGATGCACCTCATTCTCACTGGCGCCACGGGAGTCGTCGGGTCCAGCGTGCTGGACGCCATGTTGAAGAATAAGGAGGTGACCACCATCTCCATCCTTTCGCGCCGGCCCGTGCCGCTTGCGGACCAGGCACAGGACCCGCGTGTCCACGTCATCATCCACGAGGATTTCGCGCAATATCCGCCCGAAGTGCTGGAGCAGCTTAAAGGTGCCCAGGGGGTAGTGTGGGCGCTGGGAGTTCGCCCGATGACTGTCGGTAAAGAGTGAGTGAGAGTCCCGGACAATTTTCCGTACTATAATGCATCTGTCTTTTTTCTTTTTATTTTTTTCGTTTTGCTTTCCTCCTTTCTCGTGTCTCGTATCAATCGACAACTTCATCCATATACGATATGGGACCACAGCACGGGGCACATGATGGCGCAGAGTTGATGTGTCTAACATAAAAGGTCCAGAGAGTACCTCAGAATCACCAAAGACTACCCCACAGCAGCCGCATCGGCCTTTTCCTCCTCCCTAGCCACGGAAACCACGGAGAAAGACCCGTTCCGCTTCGTCTTCGTCTCGGGCGCCTTCGCGACCCAGAAGCCGGGTCCCTTCCACCCCCTCTACGCCCGCACAAAGGGCCAAACCGAAGCGCGGCTCTCCGAGATCGCGGCCCAGTCCCAGGGGCGGTTCGTCGTCGATTCGCTCCGGGCATCGACGGTCGACCCGACGGGCCACGAGGCCGTGTTGAAGGTCGTCCCCCGCGATGGGGTCCTGAAGCGGTTGGGCTTTGCGGCGAATCGGGTTCTGGTCCCCGCGATGTATGCGCCTAGTGAGCCGCTGGGGCGGTTCTTGACGGGGCTTGCGTTGGGGAAGTACGAGGCCCAGCTGGCTGAGGGGGGGACGGAGGGGGCGAAGGTGGGAAGGCTGCCTAGGGTGCGGCTGTTGGAGAATCCGATGTTTAGGAGGTTGATTGGGCTTCCGTGAGTTGATTGTATGGTGTGGGAAGAATGGAGTTTGGTGTCTACTGTTTTGAGATTGAATGGGACAAATTGTTTCAATGAGCTCAACTGGCTTTCGCCATTATACGAGATTACTCAATGCACGTCAAGGAAGTAGAACTGCGTAGCAGCGTATGATAGGGCAAGTTTGATGTTTGAATGATCTTATTCTTGACTACTATTGCCCTGTATTGGTCTGACCGCCTGAAGAAGAGAAGGCAACCATCATCCCTATCTATCTCTGCATGCTCAACGACCGTCGACAACCATATAGCCAATCCTTGCTCCGGCATCTCGAAATTATCCATTTCCAACAGCTCATGGTATACGGCTTTAGCTCCCTCATGAAAGCTGCAGCAATCCAAAGAGTCTCGTCAGGAGCTTAGGGTTCGATGTCCACGGTCCAGACTGGAACGGTGATCCTGCCAAATCACGCATAACTGGGAGGAGGCGTGCGCTGATGGGATCGAGAGATTCGAGACCCAGCACCACTGCGTCTGTCCCTGTCCCTAGTCCTCAGGCTGCCATATGCCGGCGCAGGGGGCGTCGGAGACGTCGCCGAGGGATCCTGGGCAGGCCGGTCGTGGTTGTGGCTGTCATCGGCATGCGGTCGTCCACCTCGTCCACCTCGTCCTCCCAGTTCGAGATCCCCCGATCGTGGGTCGTCTAGTCTGCAGAACCGCTGGGACCAAGGCGTCTTCTTGTTGGGGGCGTTGGAGCCGTTCTGCTCGGCCTGGAGGCGCTCTTGTTCATTCTTGTCTGCTCTGCGCACACACATACGGCATAGGTGCCATGTGACGGCCATGCCGATCAAAAGGAGAACTGTCAAGGCGAGCCAGTAAATCGTTTGGTACTGGCCATAGTGATTTTTGTAAAACTCGGCCATCTTTTTGTCGTTGGACGGTTGGCAGGGAGCTATGGTAGGCGCCATGGTCGGTGGCGATGTCTGTAATTTGCTGGGTAGTTGGGTAAAAGGGGTGTCGACCCGTGTAGTTTTGGAAGGAGAACTTTGAGTAAGCGTTTAGAAGAGGAGAGGACTCGATGGAACGACGGGTTCTCGGTTGATATAATGAGTCCCTGGAGCCTTTTGATTATCCTTTCTTCCACGTGGCGTCCCACATCATACGCATGGGAAGGAAAATAGATCCTCTGGTGTGCGTGGACCAGATGGTCGAACTTGGAGAGCTTACGGTGTACTCAGTAAAGTTTTCACTTGGGGCTACACTCCGAACTTGTAGTTGAGAAGATGTGTAGTCAGGTCATTTTGATCCCCGACCCAGCGTCTCAGCCACGTCCGTCGTGTTGGCCTTTTACTTTCAGATCGGCCTTGACTCTTAGTTCAGTCCTCAGAGTCTCCCGCCCAGCCCAAGCCACGGCGCCTCTAGTCTGTATTAATCCTCGCCTCGCCGAAACCAAAAGTACGAAATTTACGGATATGCCACAACGTGACAACTAAAGAGAAGGATCTTGTGGTATAGATGGTTACCTTCCATGGCGTGAATATACGTGACAGCTTCCAAGTTACGCTGTCGGGGGGGATGCGGAGGGCCGGAAGCAACGAGGAGACTCAACAGAGCATAGCTTATAAGTTGTACCTTGGATACTGTTTATTATTTCTTAGAAAAAGAAGAAAGACCGTTATATGATATATCCTCCTATTTTGATCAACGGGGGACAATCACATCACTGTCCATAGTCCCAGAACTGGGCGTCACACAATGGCGCGGGCTCGTAATAACATGTAGTCTAAGAAGTAATGGGCCCGACGGTCGGCGTCGTCCACGTCCACGACGGAGAAGTGTTGAAACCCGTGACCCCGGTGACAGTCTCATACTCGCGCCCGCCGAACGTCACGCCACTCTCCATCTTTTCCGATATTGGGTCGTTTTTATACTCGGCCTCATGTGGGAGTCCCAACTCGAGACCGTCGTTATACGTCTCGGCGTCACGGGGAAGCTCCCCGTGTTGCTTTCGGACGTCAGCTCCCTGCCTGACACGAGACTTTCTCCTCTTGCAGAATGTTCTCTGCAGATAGAGGCCGAAGCATAAGAGGACAAGCACGGCGAGAAGCATGAACGTGGCGACGACGAGGTTGTGGGCGGCGAGGCCGGGGCCGCCGGGGTCGTCCGGGTTGCCCGACGTCACCCCCCTGGGCCCTTTCTGGCCAAACAGTATGTGATTGCCGTATAGGTCCTTGGCGTCCATGTCGGCTCTTTTCTGGAGTATCTTCCCTGTCTGTTTTTCTCGGAGCTTTGCCCTTTTGCATCCCTCCAATGCCTTTTTGGCTCGCGCCGCTGCGTTTTTGCCTTTGGCTTTCTCCGCGGCAAGCTTCCTCATTTTTTGGGGGCAGGCGCACCCCCTCTGCCGTGGACTGGAAATTTGACTCCCCATCTTGGGCGAACGGGGGTTGTCTTGACTGTCGAGGTTTTGGGTCAGAGACACTGTTTGAAAGTTGGGCGTCGGCTTCAAGCATTTTTTTATTTCTTTTTTTTTTTTTTTTTTTTTTTTCCCCCTTGAGGCTATGTAGGATATTGGGAGTGGGAGTTAGTGATGATGACTTACGATATGAACCGAGGGAGGACTCAGAAGAGACGGATGATAGCGATGGGCGTGGGATATCTGGTAAAGAAATCCGTTGTTAGACGACTAAAGAAGAATAAGTTGAGAGTTGTGGCCAGGGTGCTGACACCTCAACTTATAACATTTTGGATCCCGATCCCCGAACTCTCCTGAGATGGGTAGCACAGTTACGCATAGAACAGCTCGTCTTCATTTTAAGGGCGTCGCCGTGGCTGTCTCGACTCTCGGCGCTGAACTTTGACTACATTTTGGACTTAACTACGCCTCCCGAGGGCAGCAGGTCAATCCATTTTTCAACTCATGGCTTGATGTGTGACTTGCGCAGCAAACGCCACCTTCAACATGAGTCGAGAGCCTCGCCTGGAGCCTGGAGGGCGTCTCCTGGCTGCAGGTATTCCATGCTGATCCGAGAGGGAGCCAACTTGCACCAAGACTACGTATCGAGATGGGGGTTTTTTAAACAAGAAGAAAAAAAAAGAAGAAAAAAAAAAGAAGAAAAAAAGAAAGAAAGTGCTAGGATTCTAACAACCAAGACTCAATGCTTTCGATTCAGGTGCTTGAATTAACATTTGTCTGGAAAGCCCATTCTTCTCAATGTCCACCCCGCTCTCATGGGCTCCCGCTCCTCGATATTGGACAGCTTATGCGCCGACCTTCTCTCGTATCCCGTCCTTCACAGTATGGGGCTGCAAGCGTGACGTGCTCTCTGGTCCTCCCCCGGCGCATAGGCCCTTCTCGAGGTCCTGCCCAACAGTTTGACGTGTTCCATTCGCCCTCCTCTTGCGCAGCCAGCCTGAGATTTTTCGAGAGGCGGCATTGATGCAGATGTCGTTGAAATTCCACATGAAAACGATCAACAGGAGGAAGAGATACGTCGACAAGGGGAGGGCGATCCAGAAGGGGAAAATGGTGGCAACTTGGTTGTAAAGGTCCATGTGCGCAATGTCGAAGATTTCGATCACGTAAAGAATGAAGCCCATTTTGTAGAATGTTTTGTTCGGGGTTCTGGTTGACAATGGTGTTTCTGCTTCTTGCTTCGGGTTCGGGTTCGTGGTATCTTGGTATCTTGGTGGGAGCGTCAATCGAGGTGAAGTATAAGGTAGGGAGGTGAGACAGGAGATGGCCAGCTGAAGAAGGGATCTTTAAAGGCACTGGGGGTTTTAAAGGGGCGTCCAGGACCATGGACCATCGCTGTGAGGACCCAAACTCAGTCATGGCTTCAAGTATAGGGTACAATTAGTACCTGGCGCCCAAATTTGACCATGAAGAACCATCTACATTACATACATAAAGTTACTTCCAAGCATCTTTAGATCGTTGGGAGTAAAGTAAAGTTCACCCGGCCGCTGCTCATACGGGCGCATCCCCCGCCACCGTCCACGAACCAGCCCCTTAGTCACCTTACAGGCTCACAGGACAGTGCTCATATCTTCTTCTTCCCCTCAAGGTCCCGCGAAGTGCTCTTTGCCCGCCAGTTATAAATGAACTTGATAAAGCCTGCGACGAAGCCGGCGATCATGATGAAGGTCATGAAATAGAAGAGCGCCCAGTGGATCTTGGCGACGGTGTCGAAGAACTTGAGTTCCCACGGCGCAAACTCGCGCTCCTGCCTCGGTAGTCGTCCAGGGCCATTTCCCTTGTCCATTGTGAATGGTAAACCGTAAAGGAGCAGGATCAGCCGGTTGACGAGTGCTGGAGTTGTGGAGGTCGCGGTCTCCCTCCCTTGTTTCCCCTGGCTTCTTATATGTGTGCAGGTATAAGTTACAACTGATAAGGTATAATGTGCGATATGATGCTAAGGACATGTCAGCTCGGTTTCTGAGTTCTTATATACAGGTACTTACCAGGAAGAGATAGACTTACGAGACTAAGTACTAAGTTTGTGAGATCAAGAAGCTGTGTATGTGTACGTTGTCCAAATGCTCATGAATTGATCATGTCGCTTGATGATTGTTGAAACAAGGGCTGGGCGGGAGACATTGGCATGTTTGTTAGTCATCCACCATGACGTCTTTCACGTGTTCACCAGCCTCAATTATTATCATCCGCCACTGCCACGGTATCTACTATTACTTTGTACGTTGTACACCGACGGTTGTGGCTGGGGATTATGGGTACTTCACGCCAAGTAATTACGTACCTATCCGTAATTCCGTAAGACCCACAGTAGGCGGTAACTATATTGACCAATCAGTATATAGAATTGGACCCACATTTACAACACATGTTCTTCACCGAACTTCACCTTGACGAACATCCAACACCAACGCGGCAACGCCTCCTATTTCCATCCAAGGATAAGTCATTACACATTTCATCCTTCACCTCCACCCCCCGCCGTGTCTTCGAGCTTTAAGAATCCCGATGATTATGATAATGATGAAATTCTGATCGGTTACCTTCGGCCAAATGCGCTTTCGGCTTTCGCTTTCCAGCTGACCTCAGCCAACATGAGCACAGCGCTGCACGACAGACAAGAGAAATCAAGAGATAGGGGACCCCGGGGTCCACGACAGCCAAGTCTGACAGACCAGAGGGCGAACGTTCATCCCGTTTTTTTGTTCCCTCTTCTCGCCACGCCGCAGCCTGGTCCTCGGATAGGCGAGTACGGGGAGTCACGGACTGCACGGCAGAGAGAGGGAGAAACAGTCGTTGTGCGAATACGTCGTGCAACGAGCCTATTTTTTGCTGTCTGTACCCGGCTGGGGCCGTTATGTTCTACACTACACTGCCAGTACTATATGGTCTCCTTTGTTTTTTTTGTTCTCTCCCACGTTTTCCTTGAAAGTTGGTTCTTGGAAGTTGGAACCCTCGCATCTTCCCCCCGTCATGTTACCAGCATATAGTGATACCCCCTCCGGTGCATTCTTCCCTCGCTACGTTTACACTCTCGTAGAATCTTCTGTTACTCAATATCCTGGACTCGTCATCATACAGCGCTAATCTCGACCAGGCCCCCGCCGTGTTCCCAGTATCAGGCGAGACCGAGACCGAGACCGAGACCGAGACGTTGGTTTCCTCACGCGTCCTTACATCGTACATACATTCCCGGCTTATCTGTGGCTTTTAGTCTCATCTTCTCTGCCCTCGGTTTCTACTCACATGTTGCTTTGCCGTCTATCCTTGCATATTCTCTGCATATACCCTACGAGTACTCCATTCAAGCCTTTGCTTCTGCTCATTTTGTTTGAATAGATAAAATCGTGAACCACTCTTCCCTGTTTTCCCCTGTTCGCACGTCCCTCTTCTCCTACTTATTCTCCTACGTCTTCGCTCGAGCCTTTTTGGTCTTTCTCTCGCAATCGTCCCGTCTTATAAGACTCTCTCCCTCTCCAGCTCTATCAACACTCCCCCATCACCCTGAGAAGCTTCAAACTTCTGAGAAGTTACATTCGTTCCAGACTCCATACATCCCTCTTGATAGACCTCAAGCCCAATTCCAACGAAAGCCACCATGCCCTGCCGTCTAGCCATCAGCACCGTCTCCCTCGGCCGGTGCTGGGCCGGCCACACCCTGGAGCACAAACTCGACATGGCCGCCAAGTACAACTACGGCGGCATCGAGCTCTGGCACGAAGACCTCATGGACATGGCCGACCGCTTCCCCGAAGGCGGCGCCTCCGTCGTAGCCAACCAGCTCGCCGCCGCGCGGTACGTGCGTCAGCTCTGCGCCGACCGCCGCCTCACCATCCTCAACCTGCAACCCTTCCAGCACTACGAAGGCCTCGTCGACCGCGCCCACCACGCCCGCCGCGTCGACGAGTTCCGCCTCTGGCTCCGCCTCTGCCACGCCCTCGGCACCTCCCTCATCGCCGTCGCCTCCAACGTCCTCCCCGCCGACCAGGTCTCGCCGGACCTCGACCTCCACGTCGCGGACCTGCGCGAGATCGCCGACCTGGCCGCCGCCGCCGCCGCGTCCCCGCCTGTGCGTCTTACGTTCGAGAGCTTGGCGTGGGGTACCCGCGTCGACACGTGGGAGGAGAGCTGGGACGTGGTCTGCCGGGTCGACCGGCCCAATTTCGGGCTTTGTCTCGATACGTTCAACATGGCGGGACGGATCTACGCGGATCCCGCGGCCGAGACTGGCTTGGCCGGTTCGGGTTCGATTTCGAATGCGGAGGAGGCGGTTCGCGCGTCCATGGGGCGGCTTGTCGCCTCGGTCGACCCGGCGCGGGTGTTCTACGTGCAGGTCGTTGATGCGGAGCGGTTGCGCGAGCCGTTGCGCCCCGGCCACGCGTTCTGGAATGGGGAGCAGCCGCCTAGGATGATGTGGTCGCGCAATTGCCGGCTGTTCTACGGCGAGACTTCGAGGGGTGCTTACCTCCCCGTGAGGGAGATGGCGGCGGCCATTTTCCAGGGGCTTGGGTTTGAGGGGTGGGTTAGCTTGGAATTGTTTCACCGGCGCATCGTCGACGAGGATCCGGCTGTTCCTGAGGAGCTGGCCCAGAGGGGGGCTTTGTCTTGGGTGAAGCTGGTTCGCGATATGCGGTTGGTTGAGGCAGAGGATACCATGATGATGACGGCGTCGCTGTGAGGATGGGCAGCGGGCTGACGGACGACTTTGGTAGACGGACGTGACGAGGGAGTTGTCAACTCTTTTCTGTTTTACCCGGGACAGGGGCAAAGGCATGTTACGCAACGACAAGAAGCGAGCACGAATAAGGACAGCCACATATGCATAGGGTTTTTACCATCAATTAGAACATAATGTATTTCAGATCATGTTGACTACAAAATTCAAGACGGTTTACCAATTTCTGGCCACATGAAGCTATTAAGAGGCTTCATGTTGGCAATGATCCTCGCATCGCGTTTCCACCTCGACCTCCTTTGCCCCCTAGACCATTGCTGCCCCCAACAAGTCCTTCCCCCAGTTTACTGATTATCCACTGTCCCACATAGCATGCTTGGCGGCTAATGGGCCGACCTAAGCCGAGATCTTTAGTCTGGGTAGTGGGCGGAACCATTGCGCGCTCTCTGAGTCTGGGGCTCACCAGTGACCAAACATGACGGACGACAAGGAGCGTCAGCTGTCGACGTTGTGTCCTGCAGGCTGCACTGCAGGTTGCCCGATCTTAGGTGATATCATTAGCCGTGCTTCCTCGACTATAATCCTCGTACTCCCTTACCATGTTCTGACCTTTCATCATTATTCTTCCAACACCCGCACTTTATGATTACAACGCCGGACACTCCGACACCGACACTCCGAGAACCTCCGAGCGAGCTGCCTTGAGAAAATTGTAGAACAATCCTCTCTTCCTCCCTGTGACTTGACGACATCGACGCCCTGTGCTACGTGTAAAGGCGTAGCTCACTCAGCCCCCGTACTCACACGACAGAGGTTACAGAACAGAACGACAACCGGAAAACGAGCCGAATCGCGATGGCGAAACACAAGCACGACATGGACTTGAATAATACGGAGCTACGCGAGATCTATGACTTTGCCATCCAACTCGGCAAAAGTGCCGGGGACAAGCTCATGGCCGCAGCTCGCGCCAGGCTCCAGGTTCTCAGGAGGAGAACTGTCGGGAAGCCGAAGCCGCCGTAGAGGAAAAGGATAGCTCCGTGGATATTGTCACTTAGGTTGACCCGAGGTGAGGCATGCCGCATGTCTATCTACATCTTCGAAGTTGTCCCAGCCCCTTACAGATACACACACACCTTACCACAGACGCCTCTACGGTCTACCATCAGTACAACACCACCTCGAGAATTGCAACATGTGTAAGCTGACAAGAACGAAAACCCAAGACATCGAATCCTTCATCCGCACCTCCACTCCATACAAGCAAAGTACCCAACGCACCACTTCCTAGGCGAGGAATCCTACTCGGCCGGCTCATCTCGGGACTACCTCGTCACCTCCGCCCCGACCTGGGTCGTCGACCCCCTTGACGGCACCGTCAACTTTACGCGTCTGTTCCGCCGTCTTTTGCGTCTCCGTCGCCTTCTTTTCTGGGCGGCCGGCCCGTGACAAGTGTTGTTTATGTTTCGTTCCCTCTCGCAGTTGTTTCGCGCCTATGTGGGTCGTGGCGCCTGGTTAGACGGCGGGCATGCGCTGGGTGGTGGTCTGTTGCGTTTACCTCTCGTGAGGGATCCCGTGCCGCCGTTGCCAGCGGGGGCGCCCAAGGGTTGTGTCTTCTCTTGCGAGTGGGGGAAGGGTAGAAGAGACGGGTCTCATGGGATTTTGCAGCGCAAGGGTGAGAGTTTTGTGAATATGGCGACTAAGATTGAGGGGCCGGAATGGAAAAGGGGGGATGGTGCATGGGATGAGGAGCTTGAGGGAGGAAAGTCATCCTTGGTCCTTGCTGTTCTTTGCTTTTATGTTTGGGGGGAGATGACTGACGTGGCATACTAAACGCGACTATGGATTTGGCACACACAGCCATGGGATCGTTGGATATCTGGTGGGAAGGGGGTTGCTGGGAATGGTATGATATCACCCACCCTCTGATATTGGAGGCATTTGGGAGCTGACGATGAACAGACCGGCGGGTGATTCTGGGACAGAGACTGGGCGACAGGCACAGGAACGGGTGGCGAGGGAGGTCTGGAAGAGGGTACGAGAACTTGACTACTCCCGGCCAGGGGCTTAGGAGAAGAGTCTGAAGAGATGAAGTACATTCCCAGGAAGGATGAGATTCAGGGGGGAGATGGCCGGACTCTACGTAACGCTGTTGGAGTATATGGCCATGACTTGGATACCGACCCCTTACCCCTTACCCCTTACCCCTTTTCCCTTTTCCCTTTTCGATACCCTACACAAGTTACGACGGAACGCCTTGAGTGAAAAGCCAGGAAAGGCATATTTGCGCCAGTTGCGCCTCCAAGTGCACTAACAAGCCATGCTTTCCACCGTATTCCTAACCACTCTATGGCTCTTAGTCTTTCTCCCCCGGCGTTTCTGCTGCATCATGGCAGTTAGCATCCATACGCCACGTCTGCCTCAGCGACTCCCCGCAAACTCTCTGCCTCTTCACAGAGTCAAGACTAGACGCCACCCAACCCTCCTAATTACCCATTCAAATCCCTACGGACCAAGTCTTGCCACATTCCCGTTACCTTCAATGTCATTGTATCACGAAAACGAAACTGCAGCATCCCTGGACAGAAGAGTTATCCAGTATCCATATCGTCGCATCTAGGCCAAGACATAGCCCCAACCATCTGGTCAGAATGAGCATATAGCACCTCACAGCTTATAGGGGTCTTGAGGAAGAAATAACAAAAGGAGAAAGGAAAGAAAATACACCAGGACCATGCCTGAAACAGCATATACGCGTGTCCTGGGTCTGATTCAACCGTATCACGACCCAGACACGGACATGGAGGCCGAAGAGAACCCGTTCAGGCCGCGGCCAGCATACATCCCCGATCCCGATCTCGGTTACGGTGCCCTGGAGGATATCGATCATGCCATTGTCAGCCTTTTGTGCAAACATTTTGGTCAGGGCACAATCGAATATTATATGAGAGAAGAAGAGAACAGGGGCGCGAAGACGGAAGACGGGAGTGGCAACGACGACAGGGAATACATGATCGATGTAATGGACAGGATGTTCTGTCATGCCGCACACCGCACGAGCAGCGGCGCACCCGCGGCATGGTGTTCAGGTTGGCATCCTCCTCCTCCACCGCCTCCTCCTTCACCTTCACCTTCACCTTCACCTTCGCCTTCACCACCACCTACCACTCCACTTACTCCTCCTATAACTTTGCAGGGGGAACTTGGGGAAGAGCCAGTCGCACCAACCGCAGAACAACAACCACCAGCAGACGAACAGAACCCCCAAGAAGACCGACAATCAAAACCAAGAAGCAGACCCATCTCCTCACAGCTCAGGAGATGGATCGCATTCTTCCTCTGCCGCTCCCACCAGCAAGAAATCCACGACACCCAAGAAACCGAACGCCAACGAAAGCAACGCGAAGCAGAAGAAGACGCCTCCCGCCACACGCTCATCAAAGTCCAGCTCTACCGCGACTCCTTCCCGCTCCGAACATGGAACCACCCCCTCAACGCCGTCCCGCGCGCCGCCGTCGAGCAGGCCATCCTGTCCTTGGGCCTCCCCCCCGCCTCCCAGCCGGCAGAGAACCTAGTCGAGGCCCACCTGCGTCGGATCTACCGCGCCGACTACCTCGTCTCGACCCTCGGCCTCGCGCGACCGGGCGGGATGACGTGCCACGAGTTTGATTTCGGGAGGTGGCGGCGTAAGCGCTTCGGGCTGTGGAAGGAGTGGAAGCGGACCCCCGAGATCGAGGCCCGGGACGTGGAGATGGCTGGCGTTCGGGTGAGGTTTTGCGACGTGGATGCTTTGAGGGTCGTGGTGGGAGTTGCTGGGCTTTGGGGGCCCCCTGCTACGTGCGACGACACGGCGAAGAAGGGCCCGGGATCCGAGGACGGGATGGACTTTATCGCGCGTCTTCCGAGGGATTATATTGTTGCATCGATTGTCGAATCTGGGATCTTGAGGGGGGAGTGGCAGAAGTGGATGGAGAAAATGAGGGATGTGCTTTCGGTTGTGGACGAGGAAAGCCATGTTGACGTTGTCAGCGACGTGAGGAGAGCGTTGTGGTTGTGAAGTTTGACAAGGAGCTTGAGACGACGGGACTTGAGTTGGATGTAAAGGATGAGGTACCCATATGTGTCAAGACTCCTGACTGGATGTAAAAGACGGCAGAAATTCATACTATTCTGACCTGTGGGTTTGACGTGGTGATGTTGGCGATGTTGGCGATACACCTCGTGAGTCGCGTCGCCGGATAGAGGAAGCACATGACTTTATTATTGGGTATCTCCTCCTCCTCCTCCTCCTCCTCCCATTGCATCCTACAAGAGAAATAGGCTTGTCCAACCACCAGACCAGCCGGAAGCCCGACACCTAAACGCCGCCAGTCCCCAGTTGTCCCATGCCTGCCGAGTGTTTTGTACAAGCCACCACCTCCGGCTACCACCTCCGGCCACCCCTCCCCCTCCCAAACCCACCCCGTCCCACCATCCCCTGCTGGTCATAACCGCCAAACTGACCCTGACCACCCGCGCCAAAGCCACCACCGCCCTGACCGAACCCCTGCCCCTGGCCACCCCCTTGCGCGGCGGCGGCGGCGGCACCCTGGTTCTGCATGCCGGCAAACATGGCGGACATGGCGCCGGGGTCCATCTGGCTGGGATCCATGCCGGAGGCCATCATCTGCTGCATCATGGCCTGCATGTCGGGCGGCATCCCCTCCATGCCGGGCATGGCGCCCATGGACGGCATCGCGGACATGCCGGGTTGGGCGGGGCCGCCAGGCTGGGGCCCGGGGGCAGCGGCACCGGGCATGTTCATGCCGCCCATCATCATCATGCTGCCAAAGTCCTCCATCATCTTCTTGTTGCCGGCCATCATGAGGTCGGGGTTGTACTCGTTGCGGATGGCTTCTTGTTTGGCGGCGTAGAGGGCCCAGGTGAACTCGTCGAAGCCGTAGTTGAAGTAGTCGCTGATGTCGGTGCCAGGTTTGCGCCAGGGCTTTTCGTTGTCGGGGAGGTCTGGGAGTGGTTAGATGAGAGGATAAAGAAGAAAGAAGAAAGAAAGAAAAGAAGAAAGAAAGAAAAGAAGAAAAAAAAAAGTAAAAAACCCCCCCGGCCCAACTCACCTTCGTCTATGTTGATGGCGGTTATGTGCTTGCCGGTCGGAGTATAGATGGGGTTTCCGTTAATGTCAATCTTGGAGCTCGAAGCAGCTGCGGCTGCCTTGTCGGCGCTAGGGACGGCGAGTCGCTGGGCGGGGGATTCGATCTTTGGTTGCGGGGATTTACTGGCGGGTGGTTGCTTCGTGGACACGTCGTTGGACGCCGATCGTTGAGGAATGTTCCTAATATCGCTATATCTCGATTGACTGTCCCATCGCTTGTTAGCAATGGGGAATTAAGGGAGAAACAAGGGAGGAAGAAAGGGGCGTGAGCTCGGCTCACTCACGTGGGCGGGGCCGCTTTTGTGCCGTCTTTCCTCTCGGTGACGATTTCGATGTCCTAGAACCACGGAGAGATTAGTATAGAAGACCATGGTAGGTAATGTTGCCTGACAGTGCAGCGCATCTAGTGGAAGAATCGAGGCACTGCCTGCAGGATGTCCAGGGAAATTATAAGCATAAAAAAAGACAGAACTCACCGAGTCGTCGTCATCCTCGTCCATGGGACCTTCTTCGTCTTCTTCTTCTCCCTCTTCAAGCTCAAGCTCAGTCTTCGGCTCCACATTGGTATTGGTTGTCGGCGCTGGTGTCGCCGAACCTGTGGCCTCCCTTTCGACGTGGCTGTCGCCAGCATTTGTTGTTGTGTTTGTTCCGTCCGACGTTTCGGGAGCTACAGAGGGCTCGGGGGAGTAGAAATCTTCTTCGTCTTCGACGTCCATTGTCATATTCGTTTCCAGAATGGGTATGGGCACTTGGGAGTGGGAATCGTGAGCGTCTCCGATGTCGAGGAGAAAGAAGCTTGCGATGATGCTGGTGATGCTGGTAGCGGAGGTGTTGGTCGGGCGGATGACTTGATTGATTTGCCAATGGACGTCACTGCGACTGCGACATGGACGAGGCGGAACAAGAGAACCCCCGATATTCCGAGGTGGGTCCCAGGAAAGAGTCGCCATTGGCTACAGGTAGAATGGCTCGCTTGACCCTGGATCCAGCCGTAGCGTCGGTGGAACTCGATACTTTCTTCGGTACCTTAGGTACTTTCTTCGATACATAAGGTACTGAGACTTTGGTACCGTTCAAGGTTTTGGGGAACGCGACGCCTGCGTTTACTCGTGCGATTCCTCTGAATTTGCTCCAGACATAGACATCAATTGTTTGTCGTCCAGTCCCCTTCATCAAGAGCACCAAGAGCACCGAGCCAGAAGACTGGACAACTGAAGAAGACCAGAACAGGTACGTGAGCTCTCTTTGCATCGTTCGTCTTCCTAATTGATCCATATATCCCGCTGACCTTTCTTTACCCGTTACCAGTTCAGCCACCGACGACACCATGTTTAAAACGGGCGGCGGCTTAAACATCAACACCACGGCTGCGAATGCGTAAGTTGTCTCCTCGGACCTTCTACTGGAAGATTCAACTTCAACGAGCTGGTCTTCCAAACACGTCTCTGACCGTTTGTCTGTCTTTCATCTTCAGTGGCTCGACGCAGACCGGTGGTGGTCTCTTCGGCTCTTCCCAGCAGAACCAGGGCGGCGGCGGCGGCGGCGGCGGCGGCGGCGGCGGCGGCCGCTTGTTTGGAAATACCAATACCCAGCAGAACACCCAACAGACCGGTGGAGGTCTATTCGGAAGCTCGCAGCAAAATGCCCAGCAGAAGCCCGGCGGTCTCTTTGGCACCAGTCAGGCGCAGACAGGAGGTACCGGCCTCTTCGGAAGTACACAAACGCAAAACCAGAACCAGCAGACCGGCGGTCTCTTCGGTAACCAGCAGCAGCAGCAGCAGCAGCAGCAGCAGCCGCAACAACAGCAACCGCAGCAGCCGCAGCAGCAGCAGACGGGCGGTATGTTTGGTCAACAGACGGCGAACACGGGGGGTGGCCTCTTTGGTCAGAGCCAGAACCAAACCCAAGCGAAACCAGGTGGTCTCTTGTAAGTTTTCCTCTCCCTTCTTTCCTTGTCTTTCCTTTTTTCTTCTTTTCTTTTCTTCTTTTCCTTCTTTTTTCTTCTTCTCCCTTCCCGCTGACCAAACCCAGCGGTCAATCCACAGCCCAGCCCTCCACCACCGGCGGCCTCACCATGGGCCAATCCACCAACCAACAAACCGTCCCCGGCGTCCGCATCGACCTCGCCAACATCAAAGGCACCACCAAGTTCAACGACCTGACGCCCGAGCTCCAAAAGGAGATCGAGGCCTGCGACACCATCATCCAGACCTTCGCCCGCCAAGCCGACCAGATCAGGTCCTTCCGGGAGGGCCACCGGACCGAGCTGGACCAGCTCACCCACGACGTCGAGTGGCTGGAGCGCAAGTTCGCCGGCGTCAAGACCACCCTGGAGGAGGACGTGCAGATGACCGCCCAGCTCAAGGACCTCGTCAAGTCCGACGCCCAGATCGCCAAGGCCGCCTTCAGCGGCGCCGAGCAGCTCAAGCTCCCCGCCCAGTACCACACCACCTGGCTGACCGCCAGCAGGCAGCACCAGCAGCAGCCCGTGCCGCGTAGCAAGCCCAAGGGGGGCGCCGCCGCCGGCGCCGCCGCCACTGCTGCTGCTGCTTCTGCTGCTACTGCCGCCGCCGCCCCGGCCCCCGACGACGACGGGGAGCAGCCCGACCTGGAGGACTGCATTGCGCTCTTCTCCCGCGAGGCCGAGCGGCTCAGCCGGCTGCACCAGTCGCAGGTGCAGAAGATCAGGGAGCTCGAGCACCACATGCCCGGCGTGCAGAACGGCTTGTACGAGCGCATGTGTGCGCTGCGCGACGGCGCGCCGCAGTTTGCTGGGTTTGGGTTCGCTGTCGAGTTGCTGGATACCGTCAAGGCGTTGAATGATGAGATTGTGAGGGCGGCGGGCGAGATTGTCGAGACGCGGGAGAAACTTACGCAGTTGCAGCTGCGACCGCTGCCTCCAATGAAGTGAACATTGTGTCCTTTTTTTTCTTTTTTTTTTCTTTCTCGGTCCTTTTTCTTCTTTATTTTTTCTTGGTTGGTCTATTTGACAGCTTGGGCGTTGGGGTCATGGACTACTACGATTCGGGACGAGACCGGCATGGACGGAGGGAAATCAACACTCCCGATGGGAGGTTGTCAAAACATCAGGGCGATGGCATGCCACCTGCGGGTAATTAGAACCCAGTGATACCCCGGTGTATGCAGAGAGAATTGTGAACTGACAGGATCATTCCTGTGAAGACGTTGCGGCCTATCCCCTCGCATCGCGTTGCTTTGCATCAGCCACTACAGCCTATAGCACATCAAGTACGAGGCCCTGCATTGGAGATGGGTATCCCACGCGGTTTCCCATGCTCTTCTCTTCCTATCGGGTATCTAAATCGAGTCACCAAGCCCAATTTCTCTCTCTATCCCTGAACCTGCCTGGCCCGAACACCGGAGAACGCCCCCAAAAGACAAATTGCCGCTCCATCTTTTGACTTCCTTCAGTTGAATATAGAAGAACCGCGTAGGGGGATATCAGAATGCATCGCCCTGATCGTCATCCCCCACATCGTCGTCATAGTCATCACCACCATCAAAGTAGTTCTCGGCGTCATAATCACCCGCATCCTCATCATCATACTCCAAATCCTGGTCCTCCTCCGCCGCATTCTCCTCCTCCTCCTCCACCTCTTCCCCTTCACCCGCAGCAGGTTCCTCCTCCAACCTCTGCAACGCCTCCAGCGTCATCTTTGTCCTCACAGTAGGATCCCCGCCTACCGCCGCCGCCGCCGCCTCGTCCTCATCCTCCCACAAGCCACGACCGTCGGCGTCCGCCCCCGAAGAACTCACCCCGAAAACGTCCTCGGCGGTCGGCAAAGCCGTGATACGCGACAGCTGCAACCGCTTCTTCGTTTTCCTTCCCCGAAAGGCCGCGGCCGAGATGACGCCCCTTTCGGCATCCCGCCCCTCGAAGGTGGCGTGCAGCTCGTCCGGCACGAACTCCGGGCAGTAGGGCCGCGAGGAGAAGTCCGGGAGGGTGCGCTCGGCGCGGGCGAAGCGCTGGGAGTAGGTCGGCACGGCGGTGAACGGGTCTGCCACGGCGCGGGAGGAGCGGATCGGGTCGTAGGTGGTGGAGGAGGCGGCGGAGCGCTTGCCGCGGTAGGAGGCCGAGGAGGGGGAGACGGAGGTGGGGCCGGGGAGTTTGCGGGAGGTGTAGAGCGGTCCGTCGTGGAGTTGGCGGCGGAGGAGGAGGAAGGATTCGACGGTGCGGCGTTCGGTTGGGGTGAGGGGTTTCGCCGTGGGGGGGTCGTATGCCTGGGAAGAAGCGACGTTAGTTTGAGATGAAAAAGAAAGGGAGGGAGGGAGGGAGAAGGGGTAGGAGTAGGAGTAGGAGTAGGTGTAGGAGTAGGAGTAGGCGTAGGAATGGGGGTCGTTCATACGGGAAAGAGTTCGGAAGGTCGGGCGTCGAATTCTTCGTTTTCCCAGGGTAATTGGGGTCCGCCGCCTCTTCTTCCACCACGACCTCCTCTGCCACCACCTCCTCCCCGCGACATGGCGGATTCGACGTCGGGGTTAAGTAGGGATGGATGGCTCTTGCGGGGGAGGGAGGCGAGCGAGAATGCGACTGTGAGCTGAGCGCACGGGGAATTTGGAGCCGATGGAGAGATCGAGCTGGTCTCTAGTAATTCAGAAGTATGGATAGGTGAAAAGTGACGGACAATGAATGGCAAGCCAAGGCCAGACCAGAGATGGAGTCACAGGGACCAAAAGACGAGGCAAGCAAAAAAGGTGTTCAAGAAGGTATCGAGTCAAAAGCGACAAGCCGACAAACACAAGACGAGCAATGAATGCTTCGATTGATTTTTTGGCGGGGGGTGACGACCAGCTGTCAACACGCTTGCAGTAAGTCCGGCACCAGCTGGTGGAGAATTTGTGGTACTGGTACGTACTGGTACTGGTACGTACTGGTACTGGTACGTACTGGTACTGGTACGTACTGGTACTGGTATGGATACGCAGGAATGGAGAATGCGGGGCAGCTCCCCCTACCCCATATGCCAGTACGTACTCCGTAGCTACGCAAGTACCTACTTTCGTGCTGCGTACACAGATCAAAGTGGGGTGATGGTGATACGATTATCACTATAGGTACACAATGGTACTTCACTTTGCCTCGGAGCTCTTCTCTTATTACTTACCTTAGGTAATTAGGTACCTTACTTGGACCCCTCTTCTCTCTTCTCTCTTCTCTCATCTTCTTATTCCCTTTCCTCTTCTCCCTCCAAGCTTCCATCATCCTACTTCATACCAAGCACACACCTATATTCGACATTGACAGCCAGCGTTCACCCACCATACAGATTCCATTCCCTCCTATCCGTCCGCCGTCTACCATCATGCCGAGTACCGTCGTGCCAGTCCTCGGCCCAGATGTGGCCCCCATCGATGGCCTCGAGGACCTCATCGTTCATCTCGACAAGCTCGTGGCTGATCCCGAAACAAAGATGGATCCCAGGCTCTTCGATTCCGTCGAGCTTCAGTTGGCAGGTACGTTCTACATTCTCTTCCCCTCTTCCCCTCCGTCTCTCCCCAGGCCTGACCTCTTCCTCCCAGAATCCAATATCCCGCCTCTCCTCCCCTGCCTCCTCCCCAAACTCACCGAAGTGCTCAAAACCACCCCCCACGACCCGGCCGTCCCCGTCGCCCTAACCATCAAGCTCCTCGGCCCCGTCTCCTTCCCCCAGACCCTCGCCCTCGCCGATGAAGACTCCCTTATCGCCGCCCTCTCCTCCCCCGCCCCGTCCGCCAAGGCCCTCGCCATGACCATTCTCCACAAAGCCGCCGCCTCCCCCTCCGACGTCGCCCACCTGGCCGCCATGCCCACCCTGCTCTCCCACTTCCTCCACACCTGGCTCGCCACCCCGCAGGTCGAAATCGGCGAGAAAGGCTCCCGCGTGCTCGGCGACCTGCTCGACACCGACGCCACCTCCGAACCCCTCCACCGACCCTCCGCCGGCGCCGGCCCCATCACCATCGACGGCGTCACCTGGGTCAACGGCACCTCCAATAGATCCAATAACAACAACGCCACCGAGGCGAGGCACCTGCGCCCTCGCGGCACCGGCGCCCTTTGGAACCGCCTGTTTCACGACCCAACCCTCTACACCCACCTCTACGCCCTGCCCCGGGGGAAGGACACCCTCCCGGGAGCCCCCGGCCACCTGTCCGCCCACCAAACCACCCTCGCCCAGGGCCGCATCCTGCGCATCCTCCCCCGCCTGGCCGCCCTCGACTTTCGCGCCGTCACCCAACCTCCCCAGCCGACCCTGCCTTCCCCCCCAGCCGAAGTGGAGGTAGACACCAGTATTGGTCTTTTACAGTTCGCCGCCTTGCGCATGGTAGACAAGGAAGACGTCCTCATGCACCGCAACCTCGTCCATTTCTTCGACGGCCTGCTCAGCCTCCTCCGCCTACGCGCCGACATGGATGGTCCCGAGAAGGACCTCATCGTGCGCACCGCGTCTGCCATCCTGGCCGAGGCCACCGCGGACGATCCCGCCCTGCGAGACGCGCTGAGGAGTCTACCCGAGAGGACCGTGCCGGAGGAGGCGGACGGGCTGCGTGCTTTTGTCGAGCTGGTTCTGTCGTAGGTTGTTGATTTGTTCGTGCCTTTCTTTTCGCGTTCATCTCACCACGGCGCAAGAAGCAAGGATGGGGACTATGGCGAGGTGCTTCCGGATATGAACCAAGGCATAGAAACTCCACTAGACGCTACATGTACTACGAGAAGAAGATCGGCGTCGGTTTGCCTCACGGCTTTCACCTAGTTCGCTTGACCTACACAACTGTCCTGTCATTCCCACTTCCACTTTAGTATTTCCTTTCCATTTCGAGAGCACCATAACGGTCTTCGTCCTGTACTGTTTGTTCCATTCGAAGAGAACACAAGTCTAACTGGATATATCAACACAAAAGGTGAAAATTGGAAAAAGAAAACGAAACATAAAAAAAATAAGAAAATAGACGCGCATATGCTGTAGCGACGCTCGGTCGGGGAGACGCAGAATTGCCCAGTCACCATCGCGAACATTCTCCCCTTTTTGTCCCCCCTTCCAATCCACTGTCATGCAATAGTTCCCAGTTGTAACAATGAAAAGGGAAGCCCGCACTTTTCCGACAAGGTCAAAATCGAATAAAGGCGGCCAAGGAACGAGACATTCCCTAACCGCTTCGTCCATCCCCCTTCACCACACCCCATCAGCCACCCTTGGCCGTCGTATCGGCCGTCCTCTCCGTCGTCCCGCTCGCCACACTCTCCCTCCGCCGCTCGTCCTCGCCCTCGCCCTCCCGACGACCCACACCCATCCCCATCCCCTCGATGCCGAGCCCCACCTCGCCCACGCGCCGCAACACCAAGATGAGAGCGGCCCGCAGCTCGGCCGTCAGGTCCTTGGCCAAAAGGTCGACGACCATGGGGTAAAAAGCCTCCACATGCGCCGCGAACGCCTCCCTCGGAAACGCCGCGTAGCCCTCCAGCACGTCCACGACGACGGGCCGCCACGCGACAATGTTGCGCTGCTGGCTCTCCTCCTCGAGCGCCACAAAGTCGCCGATGATGTCCTTGCAGAGCGGCACCAGCGCCTTCTCAATGTCGCCGCGCGCCGCCGCCCGCTCGGCGCTGTTGTCGGCGTACATCCGGAACAGGATCGCCACGTACGTCGCCGCCGCCCCGGACTCCTGCTTCAGCAGGTTGGGCGCCTGCTTCATGAACCCTTCGCGCCAGAGCCGCATCCGCAGCTCCTTGTCCGCGTTGAACCGCCGCGCGAACAGGTACGACCGCTTCAGCAGCGCCATCAGCCGGAGGAGCTCCGGCGACGGTATCTCCGCGTACACCGCGTCGTTGCTGAACAGCTCGTTGACCGTCTCGATCATCAGCAGCTGCAGCACGCACCGCGAGATGATGCGGTTGAAGTAGCGCCGCCGCGCCGCCGTCACCACCACCGGTTGCTGCTGGAGCTTCGACGACGGCTTGTAATCTTCCAAGTGGGACGTCTGCTGCTGCTGCTGCTGCTGCTGCTGCTGCTGCTGATCCTGCTGCTGCTGATCCTGCTGCTGCTGATCCTGCTGCTGCTGATCCTGCTGCCGCTGATCCTGCTCTCCTGCCGGCCCCGCAGTACCGGCCGTCGTCGTCGCCGCCTTCGCCTCGTCTTCCTCGGCCGCCGCCGCTGCCGTCATAATCGATGATGATGACGTCGTCTCCGCATCGCCTCCGTTTCTGCCGACGCCGTTAATCTTGAGCGACTTCTCATCCACCATCGGCTCCTCCTCGTCCGCCGGGCTAAGGGGTCCCGCCACCTCGAACCCGGTCGAAGGCAGCTCGAGCGAGGCGGTAGAGTTGATCGTGGCAGGGGAGAAGAGCTGGTGTGCCGTCGTGCGCGCAAACAGCTCGCAGAACGCCCCGACGATCTTCGCCCAGTGCTCCGGCGTGAACTTGCCGACGTTCTTGAGGATGAGCTGCTGCAGGCAGTTGCTGCCGATCCGCGAGATCGTGTCGTTCTCCTGGCAGATGCAGAGCGCCAGCAGCTCGAGGAACCGGTCCAGCATGTACTCGAGCGCGCCAAAGTAGTGCGTGAACAGCGTGATCATGTTGCGCAGCGCCTGGATCATGGTCGTCGACAGCCACACGGAGAGTTCCTCGTGGTTCAGCGCGCTCGTAAGGTCCGGCCGAGACCGGAGCACCATGAAGATCGGGTACAGCTGCTGCCGCCACAAGATGTCCCAGAACTCGGGCGGGAACGCGCCGCCGTGCCGGAGCAGGGCCTCGAAAAAGTACTGGAGCGCGTTCGACCGCACTTCCAGGTCCTCTCCCGTCATGAGCACGTCGTGGAACGCGAACAGCACGGGGAACCAGTAGCCCTCCTCCACCGAGGTCCTCGACTGCGTGCTGCGGAGCGCTTCTTCCGACTTGGCCGCCTCCTCCTTGGAAGCCGACGGGTCCGACTTTTGCGACAGGGGACACTCGGGCGTCTTGAGCATGCGGGGGATAATGGACTTGATCGTCTCGAGCGCTTGCAGGCTCTTCTTCTGGAACTTGACGTTCTTGGAGAACTCGGTCAGGCAGACGATCAGGTCAGTGAAGGCACCCTGGGAGATGACCACGCCGAACTTGGTCCGGTACACCTGGCTGACGTTTTCGTACGCCAGGTTGACGATCGACTCGTGCGGTTCCCGTGCCGCCACCGTGAAGACGCCGAACATGGTCCTCCAGCCGGACCGGATGTTGTCGCCGCGGGCCTGGATCATCTGAATCAGACACCGCAAGACCATATCCTTGACGGTGACGTTCTGCGCGTTGGAGAGCACGTGCTCGAACGGCTTCAAAAAGTCCTTTTGGAACTTGAAACCAGGCAGCTCCTCGATCTCGAGAAAGTTCATCGACAGCTGCCGCAGCGAGTCGAGGGCGAAGAAGACGATGTTGGTGTTGTTGTGGCAGCCGACGCGGTTGAAGTGCTCGCCCATGACCTCCCAGATGTGGGTCCATTCGAACCGCACGCGCGTCATGTTGTAATAGGCAATCTCGACAATCTTCTGCAGGCTGTACGTCCGGGGGAAGTCGTTCGACCCGGACACGCGGATCTCGTCCCAGCTGACTTCGGTCAGCGCCCGCGTGAAGCGGACGATGGCCTCGCCCGTCAGGTTGGCCGTGTTGGCGAAGATGCGATCCACCGCCTTGACCACCTCGTCCGACCGGGCCTCCATGGCGATCTCCATCGAGAAGCCCTGGGGGCCCGTCCCGGCTCGAGGGCGGCCCGTAGTCCTCCTGTTCGTCTGCGTCGTCTGTTGTACCGACTTCCGGGAGTCGCCCGTGGTTCGTCTCTCGAAGCGGGCATTGGCCACGTCGGGGATCGCATTCTCGTCCACGCCGCCGGAGATGAGCTGGAGCCGGTCGAGCTGGCTGATACACAGCAGCACGTCTTTCCACGAGGACCCAAGCAGGTTGCCCTCGGTCTGGCCCAACTCCAGGAGCACCTTGAGCGCCTCGACGTTCTTCGCATGCATATCCTGCGGGGTGTTGAGGTTCGTCGCATTCCGCAGCGCCGACACAAAGGCCTCACGCGGGGTGGAGAGCTCGAAGAGACAGGCGATCTGGGTCGCCAGCTTCATGCCTTCCAGGCAGAGCTTGTTCACCTCCAAGTTCTGCGCCTTTTGCATCTGGCTCGACAGAGCGGAGAAGAAGGACATCCACGTCACGTCAAACATGGGCCCGATGTGCTGGAACGAGGTGGCCGGGATGAACCTGACGCCGGCGCGCTGCGCGTTGCGGCGTTGCGTCCTGAGGAGGTTCTTGAAGAGCTGCTCGGACCGCGACGCGATCTCGACGGACTGCTGGACGTACGCCTCCCGCTGCAGGTCGCGGCCCATGTTCGACAGGGCCTGGCCTAGCCCCGCCGCCAGCCCGGTGGAGGTGGGCGGGAGCGTGCCGGCGGCGGCGGCAGCTTCTCGCTCGCTCTTGAGAACGATTTCGTTCTTTTCTATCTCGTCATAGATGCCCAGGAGGTACTCGGGCGGGAGGTCGGCATTGTCGTTGATGCCCCGGTTGTTCTTGATGAACTCCTCCCTGCTCATGCGCTTGACGACCTTGTCGCTGTGCAGGTCCGTGTTCAGCATGATGACCGAGTACGAGAGGACGTAGGCGGTGTCGGCATTGGCGAAGGCGTTCGGGTTGCCCACGACGTAGCGGTTGGCAAACTTCAACATGAAGCGATCGATCTTTTGCGCCTCGCCGGGCAGACGGAACGACTGGAGGAAGGTTCGCAGAGCATCGACGAAGCGGGTTTTGGTAAAGTCCATCAAGTCGACAAAAGCGTGCATGATCTCGATGTTCTTCGGGTCGCCCTCGCCGAGGTACTCGCCGATCTGGGCCTTGTCCAGCTTGTCCTCGTGCAGCAAGAACCGGGCAATGTCTTGGGGGCGGCCGTCGCTGGGGATGAAGCCTTCCTTGACGAGCATGGCGATCCCGCGCTTCGGCTTGAAATTGAACTGTTTGATGGCATTGTTGAGGGCCGTCTTTCTCTGCTTGACCTTCTCCAAAAACGCCGGGTCATCCTCTAATGCCGGTGTGGCGGGCTGAGGTGGCGTGTCGCTGCGATGGTGACTCTCGCTCAAGCTGGGGTCGATCGAGGGCCGCACATCCTCGGAGGCGCGCATGTCACCATCCATGTCGGGTCGTAGTCCATCTGTTGGCGGTTTCGTATCCGTCCGGACCGAAGAGGACCACGCCACCATGGACCTTAGCGAGTCGAGAAGGGCATCCAGGGCAGCACGCTTCACAGCGTACTCCTTGGGGACGTCGGATTCCGGCTCCGCGTGGGGGACGATCTGGGCGACGGATAGAGGGGGTGGGAGGATGGGACGGAGCTGCCACTCGCCGGGCGAAGGGCTCTTGGATGCCTTCTCTTCGTATTGCTGTTCCTGCGCGGGCGTTACGGGCACCGCGGCGGTGGAGAACCTGGACAGGTCCTCGATGATGGTCTGGAAGATGTTGTCGACTTGTCCTTCGCAGTCGTAGTTGAGATAGATTTCGACGAGGCCTCTCGGGTCCGCGCAGAACCTATTGAGGATATGGATGACGGAAGTCTTCTGGGACAGAGGAGCCGTCCGCCTCGCCAGCAGAGCAAGGTAGATTTCGTTTAGAAAGACGGCGATTTCGAGCTGTCACGGGGCCAGAATGTAAGCAAGCTAGCGAAGCCTGCAGGTAGTAATGAAGGGTGGTGATGATGGTTACGCACCTTGAACTGCTCCCTCATATACTTCAGCACGAGCCAGAATATCTCACAACAGACGTCGAATATTTGATCGACCGAGCTGGCGCCGTTGCGTGTGATGCTCAGGCAAATGTAATACTTGATGGCTTGGATGAAAGTGGTCACCTCGTTATTTCGGGTGTTTCGGATGGTGCAAAGAGGCGAGGTGAAGACGGAGATGTTATTGTTCAGAAGGGTGTGGATGAGGTGGAGAGAGATGAGTTTGGATCGCATGGGCTGGCCGCGAAGGTCGTAGAGCTGGTCGGCGGGAAGGACCTTGGTGGAGAGGTTGCAGAAAGAGCGGAAGACGAGGTAGGCGTCCCGGATATAGACTTCGTCCTCAACATCGAGGTCGGCCGTGTCGGCCGTGTCGTCTTCTTCTCGGTGGTCGGGGGACGACGAGGCATAGGATTGCGTCGAGACGGACCGTTGCAAGCCGTTTGCGGGCTTCAATCGGGTCACCATGGTCGGGCCGTCGCCCAGAGCCGAGTCGTCGAAGCTCTTCCTGGTCTCGAGGTCCTTTAGGGTGAGCTTGCTCTTGTTTTGTTCCTGTGGGGGAGGTTCTGCCAGGTTGTTGTTCGTGTTTTCTTCGCCGGGTGCAGGTGCGTCTGCAGGTGCGCCTGCATGGGCGGCATCACCGACATCACCAACATCGCCAACATCACCAGCATGCCCGTGGTCTGCTTCTCCTTCCATGGCGTCGGCGGCACCATCGGCAGAAATATCGGCCGTGCCGTTGACCGATTCGGTCTGGTCTGATGTCGGGTCAAATGTGATGTTGCTGGAACTATGCTTGAGCCTAGCCAGGTTCATGCGCGCCTCCTTCATATGTAGTCTCGTCTTGACCCTCTCGAACACGGTGCCGACCATCTGGGTGAGGGTGCCCTGGGCCATCTGCTGGTTGGCCGTACTCCTGGAGAGGAGGAAAACATTGTAGACCTGGCGAACGGCCTTGAGGAGGCCGGCGCCGTGGACGACGATCTTGTCGTTCAGGACGGCCACTAAGAGGGACTTGACAATCTGGAGCTGGATCTCGACGGGGGTAGTTTCGCCCTGGAAGCAGTCGCAAATGGTGTCTATGGCTCGCTCGATGAGGTGCGCACGCGGGGGTTCGGCACCCTCATCTTCGGCGGAACCGGTGCCGGTGCCGGTGCCAGTGCCGGTGCTGGTGGGAGAGGCAACGGAGAAGCGAGAGTAAGAGATGAGCTTGCCGATGCAGTCGAGGGCGCCGGTGACGAGCTGCGGGTTGCCAGTTTTGGTGGCTAGTTGGAGGGGGGCAAAGACGATTTCGGGGTCCGGCAGCTGCGGGTCGGCTTCCTTGATTGCGTCGAGGGTCTTCTGGAGGGATTCGGATAGCTGCTTGTGTCGTTGGGCATCCCTGGAGGCAGCGATGGCCTCCAAGGAGGACACCAGGAACTTGAGAGAGCTCATGGCGGAGCGCAGCGAAGTCTAGCTGCCATCCGTTGTGTTGATTACGATGGCGGCGTGGTAGAGGAGCTGGATGCAGGATGCGGAGGAACGCGATAGGTATTCCAATCGAGAAAGCCGGAAGGAAACGATTAAGTAAAGGAAGAAGAAAAAGAAAAAGAAAGACTGAAGGCAGTAAAAAAAAAATCTATGCTTCCCCAGAGAGCATTGGCAAGGGAAAAAGAGGTCAAGGACGATGCGTTGATGGTCGAAAGAAGCTCCAAGGAGAGGTCGAGAGGTCGATTCTTCGGAGCCTAGAAATCTGGCCAACAATGATGAATGCCCGGAACGGGTCTCGTCAATTTCTGGAAAAAGGATGGAGACCCCCCTGGCACGTTAGGACGACCGATGCAAATGCCTGTGAGTGGTTAACAAGGACGCTGACAAGCTTGTCTTGGACCAGGGGGTGGGTGGAGGCGAGTTGAGGAGGACACAACGTGTGCCTAATATGAGTGCGAGATGGGGAAGGAAGTGGAGGACGTGAGAGGTGGCGTGGATTGATATGGGGTCTGTGCGGACAGCTTATCTAAGAATGCCCTGAAACTAATTAGTACATACGTACCTGTCAGCCTTGGCTGAGTGTGGAATTTGGTACCCAAGGTACCTTAAGGTAAGGTAAGGTAGGTAATTAATTGCCTTACCTAAGGTACCTCATCCTGGAGTAACCAAATAGTTGAAAGTTGTATCGACACCACGAGTCTTACGGTGGGCCTTCATCCCGTTTGGGTATCGAGTACTCTATGCTCAGTAACATGTACGTGTGAAGAAATGTAACACTTTATGAAGCTGAGGCTGTGGTTTCGAGGTATACCCTCCCCTTGTAGCCAAAATTCGTAACCAAAAAGTTGAAGCCACAAAGTTTCCCGGGTATCGTCGAAACGTACCGATACGTACAGAGTCTCAGGCCCAAGATTGAAGGTTTGATGAACAACTCGTTTCTCTAAAAGCCTAGAGCAACTGAGATAATCTCAAGGCTTGTAAGAGGAAAGACAAAGACATGGGTAACACGCATGTCGTAACCGCCACAGGGAACTTAAGCAGCGACTCTAAAGTTAATTAGAATGTGTCTCTTACTGTTTTATAGGTACCTAGACTCTTTTTTGCTCCCAGGCAGCGGGCGGTGGTGGCGGCTTCGTGGATGTCTCGTTTTGCCTCCCTGGGAGACGGCAAGCTTGGTTTCGACAATGACAGATGCGAGTTCTTCCAGGAGTCGAGTAGTTTTTGGTTCCTCTCCTGCTACAAGCTGGATCTAACCTCGCAAATTATGGGTGTTGGCAACAGCAACACCTACTTCAATTTGAGTAGCAAGAAAAAGGCCGCTCTTTGGCCCCTAGGTGGTATATCATCTGTGATTACCTACTGTTCGGATGATGTGGTTGGTGTATCCTCACGAGCCCATGGTTTTGGGCGTCGTATCGGTTTTCGTTGGCTTGCCATGCCTCGCACACTCTCACTGTCATAAAGGACGTTGTCTTCTTCTCTTCTTTTTCGCACCGTTGGGATGGTCGGCCTTTGTTTTTTTTTTCCTTTTTCTGTTTCCCTCGATTCCATGCATCGTGGCTCCAGGGACTGGAGTAAGAACAGCACAGCGTACAGCGGGTATAACCACGGGTATAGCATTACAAAGCACACAGCGGCACAAGGTAAAATCGACATCACGTGACAGCCCCACCAAATCCTCTAAATCAATTCGCGACTGGAGGGTCCGCCATCCCGTCCGGGTCCACTCAAATTTTCAATCCGCCCTTTTTGTCGAGCCGCACTAATGCCCTAACAGGCTTAGCGTGATTAGCTCCATCGGACAACGGAGCTCAACGCAAAAAATCCACCCCCAACATTAAACCTTCCGTCTCCTCGACGCAAACCATCACGAAACAATAATCCCGCGCCGCCTTCTTCGCCCCCTTCCGTTTTTGTTGTTTCGCCATCCCCAATTCGTCTTCAATTGCTTTTGGGCGGCTGTTGTACGAAGCAAAGAACGACTCTTATTCCAAGGTCTTTGTTTCGACGTTCCCCTTTGCCTTTTCGATTCTTTTACGCCGGTCTCTTTTGGACCTCTTTCTCCCCAAGGACACCTTTCTCCTAATCCTTCAACCCCTTTTCTCCCTCCCCCCATCTCTCAGAATGATTTCCACCGTACTACGAAGGGGTGCCCTCTCCCAGGGTCTCCTCCGGAATGGCCTCTATCAGACGATCCGCCTCTACGCCTCGTATCCGCCGCACACTGTCATCAAGATGCCGGCGCTATCGCCTACCATGACGGCCGGCGGTATTGGCGCTTGGCAGAAGAAGCCCGGCGATACCATCGCGCCCGGTGAGGTGCTTGTTGAGATTGAGACCGACAAGGCCCAGATGGACTTTGAGTTCCAAGAGGAGGGTGTCGTTGCGAAGCTTTTGAAGGAGACTGGCGAGAAGGACGTCCCCGTTGGCAGCGTATGCAACTTTCTCTTTTTTTCTTCTTTCTTTTTTCTTTTTTCTTTCTTTTTTTCCCTTTTTTTCCCCTCCCCCCCCCTTTATATCTCTCTCCCGTTCTACCTCATCCGCTCCTTCTCTTCAATACACTGGCAATCTCGAGAACAATTCATCTAACTGAATAACCTTCGTCTAGCCGATTGCTGTTCTCGTCGAGGAAGGCACCGATGTCAGCTCCTTCGAGGGCTTTACCGCCGCCGATGCCGGAGGCGACGCCCCCAAGCCCGCCGCGAAGGAGGAGAAGACCGAATTCAGCAGCTCCCAGCCCGCGCCCGCCCCTACCCCCGCGCCCGAACCCGAGCCCGCTTCCCAGTCGACCGGCGGCCTCCTCGAGCCTTCCCTTGACCGCCACCCCAACGCGACCCCGGCCGCCATCCGCCTCGCCAGGGAGAACGGCATCAAGGTGGACGACGTCCAGGGCACCGGAAAGGGCGGTAAGATCACCGAGGAGGACGTCAAGAAGGCCGTCGCCTCGCCTGCCACCGCCGCCTCCGCCCCCGGCGCCACCTACGAGGACGTGCCCATCAGCGGCATGCGCAAGGTGATCGCCTCGCGCCTGCAGGAATCCGTGCAGAACAGCCCGCACTTCTTCGTCACCAGCTCCATCTCCGTCAGCAAGCTCCTCAAGCTCCGCGCCGCCCTCAACGCCGCCAGCGAGGGCAGCTACAAGCTCTCGGTCAACGACTTCCTCATCAAGGCCATCGCCGTGGCCTCGCGCAAGGTGCCGCAGGTCAACGCCTCGTGGCGCGGCGACGTCATCCGGCAGCACAAGACCGTCGACGTCTCCGTCGCCGTCGCCACCCCGACCGGCCTCATCACCCCGATCGTCACCGGCGTCGAGGCCCGCGGGCTCGAGTCCATCTCGGCCCAGGTCAAGGCCCTCGCCGCGCTGGCCCGCGACAACAAGCTCAAGCCCGAGCAGTACCAGGGCGGCTCCATCTCCATCTCCAACATGGGCATGAACCCCGCCGTCGACCACTTCTCCGCCATCATCAACCCGCCCCAGTCCACCATCCTCGCCATCGGCAGCACCAAGAAGGTCGCCGTCCCCGCCGAGAACGACGACGGCTCCACCGGCGTCGAGTGGGACGACCAGATCAAGATCACCGGCAGCTTCGACCACCGCGTCGTCGACGGTGCCGTCGGCGCCGAGTACCTGAAGGAGCTCAAGAAGGTGCTTGAGAACCCTCTCCAGCTTCTTCTATAGCCGCGTCCTATCGCTGTTGTCGAGATCGGGGGGTTGGGTGAAAGGGGGAAAGACTGTTTCCACAGCGTCGCGCTCTCGAGACTATAGAAGGAAACGGGGGGAAAAATTATTCTTGCGGCGAGGGGGGGAATAGCTGGAGTTGCTTTTTTTTTTTCCACCCGTCGGAGTTCTTCTACCTCTACCTCTCAGACATCCCTCACATTTTCGAGACTGGGATATTTGGAGCTGGGAAGAGTAAGTAACCCTCACCTTCCCGGCTGCAGATGGGGAAACGAAAACGAAAGGGGGGTGTCCAGCACCTGAGTCCCGTGTACAGTTGCGTTGATCTCTCTGTCAGTCAGTAATGCTGCTTTACCTCGTCGGGTTGCAGGGAACGGGTTTTGTTGTCTTGTACATTGAGTTTCCCTTTTGCTTCCCTAGAATACAGGCAGTTGCCAATTTTTTTTTTTCATATCCAATCCTATTTATGTTTTCCCGACCGTGTTCTCTCTCCTCTTCGACAGATGGGCTTGTCACACTGCTCTCTAGGACCCAAGTTAAGCGTATGATCCGTTTTCATATTCTTGGATGAAAAGGGCCTCGCACCAAAAATTGCCATTCTGCCATTCTGACAAGACTTACAACTTTCTTACAACTTTCTTTTTATAAAAAAGCCCAGATTTACATTGTTTTCATCGTCCTGTGAAATAAAGCCACTCTCATATTCCTCTAGAGTGTTACCCATCTGCCAATGCATGGCGTACTGTGTCATCAGCTAATGTCTACAGTATGCAGAATTTACGGAAGATTCAGTGACATCTATGAACTATCGAGGGATCCATCCTCACGAGGTATAAGCAACACCTTGCATGTTATTATGACATATTGTGGTAACAAAACGTCCTCGTGGAGCAGCGCCAGTAAGATCACAAAATAACCAAGAACACTCAAAAGAATCTATGCAGTCGCTCATTATTTTTTATGTTACACGTCCATAGTACCCGAACCATCCAAGCCGCTACGCCGCCCCAAAACCCAATGGTGTAAAGTAACGGGAGAAATGAATCAAACAATCCAAAGCTAGATGCGTGTACTCCAGACCCATCCAGCAGTGCTGTGTCACGTTTCCTAGTCAAATAATTTCGTATGACGCCGCCATTGTTGTTCTTACTACCCGGATCTCCTTCACCCAGATTGCGCCTTGACGGCGTTGGTCGGAGTGTATCCGTCAGGGACAGTCCGATCCGGGATCGACTGAATGAGGTTGAGGAACCACATGATGAGAAAAATGAGGACGATACGCGCCTGGGGCGAGTAGGCAATGGACCGCATGGTGGGGATGTACTTGGTGCGGCGCCATCGCGAGACGGCGGATCGAGAAGCACCAAGCAAACCAGCACGCGAATCGTCTTCAAACCCCTCCTCGTTCTTCTCAAGATCCGCCGCCGTCGATGAGTCGGGAGAGGCGTGATGTCCGCCATTGTCCGGCGGCGTGGGAGTAGTCAACAGAAGCTTGACGAGATGTCCCGTCGCCGTCGCAGTGATGGAGCTCACCCAGATGAAGACGGGGACGACCACCACGAGCGAGCGCCAGCGATCGCCCAAGATGGTGTAGTCGCCGCCCCCAAACAGGCCGTCGACGAGCAAGACGGCCTTGGTATCGGCGGCCAGGAACATGTGGAACTGCAGCGTGTAGGTCTCAAGCGAGCACTTGCCGAGCCAGGCCATGGCGGCAGAGTAGTAGTTCCGCACAGGGCCCGAGACGTTGCGCACGGCGATGAAAGCAAAAATGGGCACGAAGGCGGTGTACGGGTGCCAGTGCCTGTAGTCGGCGACGGACACGGACACGGAGGCGTATGAGTAACCGCCAATGACGGCCGAGCCGAGAAGAGCCATCGCCCAGCGCAGAGGAGCGCGGACGTCCTCCTTCAACTTGACGTAGGCCAGGGCTGCCAGCATGCCGGTGTAGACAACGAAGAGGTCCAGGGCGACGCGATACTCCCACTCCTGGACGCTCCACTGGATGTGGAAGACGGTTCGCAGGACCCAGAAGGCCCAGCGGTTCAGAGGGGTGGCGAGCATGGTGACAGCGACCAGCACGGCCGAGATGCAGGTCTTGGCGAGGACGAACTGCGTGTCGTCGTTGGATTTGTTCCGGACGGCGAGCGTCAGGTAGACGATGAGGAACCAGAAGCTACACAGCGGCGAGAAGTAGTAGAACATGTAGTCCGTGTTCATGAAGTAGATCAGTGTACACGGGAGAAGGTTGAGGCGAAGCAGGACGGAGGCCACGCGGTGGAAGGAGAAATCCTTCTTCTTGAGGAAATAGGTGGTGTGTCCGTATCCGGTTTGGAAGAGGTAGGCGGCGACGCAAAGGCGGACGAAAATGTAGATGCTGGACGAGTGTTTGGCCGAGGTCCAGTGATAGATGAGGATGAGGGCCTGCATCCAGCCCTTCCACTCGTCGGTCTGCTCACGGGAGAGGAATGGCTGGTCGGCTTGCTTGGTCGGGTCGACGGCGGCCGGGTTATCGGCACCCCCACGGCGGGGAGGGGGCGGCTTAGACTTGCGGATGGTGATGAGGGCGAGGATGATAGAGGGTACGGAGAAGACGATGAAGTCGGTCCACGACCAGTTCTTCTCCTTCTTGGCGAACAGTTGGGTGCGGTCGGCGTAGAAGCACATCAGCACGGCCATGACGAAGGCGCCGGTGTCCATGCCGAGCCAGGACCAACCGACTCGGGGCTTCCCTTGACGCGTCACAACGAGGTTGGCAGTGTCGAAAAGGACGCAGGCGGTTAGGTAGATCATGCCGGCGGCGACGAGGATGGTCTGTGTCAGGTTCTTATTGCCGTAGTCGGTACAACAGGTGCGAGTGTATGGGTACCCCTGGATGCGGTCGAGGACGGCGTTGCAGCGCAGGTTCAACAAGATGTTGGCCTTGGTTTCCGCGACGCCGTCAGTGACGTGGAAGCCGGTGCCATGGGGATCAACAAAGGTGTCGTTCTGGTCCTCGACGGTGCCAGCAAGGGCCCAAGCCAGGTCGAGGTTATAGTCGCCTTCAGAGATATCGGTGGCCATCCAGTTTTGAATCTCCTTGACCTTACTACCCATAGCGAGGCGTTCTTTGCGTTTCTCGGCGTCGTCACCGGTGTAGTAAGGTCCAGATGGCGGAGCGAAGAAGACCTGGTTACCGATGCCATCGATGGGATGCATGGGCTCCCTGAGCCAGTCCCGCCTGTTGCCAATGGCATCGGAGACGTTGCGCATGGTCTCGGCCTCGGCCTCCACGGGATCTTCGTAGCCATTGCTCGGTTTCGTGAACCAGGCGCCGACGCCCAGCATGACGAGGGCGGGGCCCTCCTGGTCGTCGAAGGATGTGGGCGGGTTCTTGTGTTCCCGACCAATAAGTTCGACCTGCTCACCGAAAGCCTCGTAAGGTTCTTCGCCGGCGATCTTGAGGTAAGGATTCCAGTGCTGCTGGATCTGGACGCCGTGGTATGTCAGGTTGAAGGAGCGGTGGATGTCCATGTGCTTATGCTGCCAGACGGCCTCATCGCGTTCGAGCTGTTGGAGAAGGACGGCAAGATCAGTTAAAAGACTCTTTACTTTGCCAAGGTGACGACTGTGGCAAACGACGGGGGCTGTCGAGACTGGGAAAAGCGGTACACTGGATCTCGCGCAGTGCTGTACAGTATAGTATACACTACTATTATTCTATTGTATGGGGAGTAGATAAGGAACGTGACATACCAAACGACCGAGACCAAAGGCGACCTGGCGCGTGGTCGAGTCGCCACCAAACAAGGCATAACGGCCTTGGAAGCACTGACGGATGTCTTCCGAAGAGTATTGGTGAAGGAGGCAGCCATCGACTCGCCAGTTTTCGAAAGGTGCACGACTGCCGTTCTCGTCTGGGGGATCAGCCCAGTAACCCGAGTTGAGCACCGGACGACAGCGGTAGGGGTCATCATGATGGAAAAGAAACGTGCGGTGGGCGATGATCAGGACGAACAGAGCGCCAGCGACGATGCGGAGAAGCCTCGAGAAGAGCGACTCCATGGTGGCCGGGAAGTAGTCGGTCTTGGGGTCGAAACAAAACCCAAAAGATCGTGATCTACCAACTCCGCCTTCGTGGAGGATATCTAGATTTCATGCGATCGTTTCTTATTAGCTGGCCCTCGGCCCGGGGCAAGGTGTGCGCATGAACAAGCAGGGGCCCAGGAACGAAGAACGCCAAGGCGGGTTTATTCTGCAACGGTTGACCGTTGGAACGGCTCCTAGCTCGGGACGACGCTATACTAAAATGACTAGGTAAGAAAGGGGTTCCCGAAGGAAATGGGAAGATTCAAAGAAAGATGGAAAGGAAAGGAATAGTAGGAACAGTCAAAGGAGAAGGGCGGAATATTAAGGTAGCGAATGTGTGGTCGAAGAGACGAAGGGCCAAAGAGTCGAAGAGAATGGAAACGTAGTGTTGAGGAAGGAGAGACTAAGAGTGAGGCCGGTCAGAAGAATTAAGCCATGTACTGTCCCTGGTAAAGGAAGGAATATGGGCATATACGTTTGTTATGTAATTTCGAAGTACTTCGAACGGACTCAAAAGATGAAACGATAGAGGCAACGCAAAACTGGGAAAAGAAGGGAAGTGGGGGGGGGCCTGAACTGAAGGCAAGAGAAGGCGAAAGCAGGGAAGTGACGAGTGACGAGGCGGGGAGGGACGGAGAGCGACGGGGACGTATCCCGTAACCAAGGCGTTGCGAGTACGGATACCTACAGGTATTAAAGCTACCTTATGCATTATCTGTGATGGACAAGTCGAGATCGACAGTCGTGTCTCCGTTGAAATGCGATGAAATACACTGGATTGCCGATCTCTTGCTCTTACGCCCCTGACAGCCAAGCAACACAAGCCCATTAGTCCAGGGGGATCGGCGGCTGACGTCGTCAGCCTTCATCAGAATTTTTATTGTCCAAGGCTTCATCTTCATTTTTACTTGCTTGTCACGGAATGCAAACACAATATTTTGCACTGTAAATACATATTATCTCTTTCTCTTTCCCCGCTAATCGGAGAAAGGGAAGAAAAGAAGGGGGACCAGGCGAGGAGGCCATGGCGACGTAAAAGTGGCGAAGCAATTGGACTTATTCCAGTCCGTCTCTAGTTTCCGGGGCTAAAAGGGCCATCGATCCATTCCTCCAGCTGGGTCGCATCAGAAGAACCAAGGTTGACTAAAATTGATTAAGCATCACTTTAGAACGGGAAGTTCCATGATTGTCCAGACGGTGACGGATGAAGGAAACGGGAACGAACCCCCAGGGGATAATAAGCAGTATGTAGTAAGGAATCGCCGACATGGCGGTCCTCTTCGCAGCGTAACATACGGTACACGCCGGGAGGGAAAAAGTACAAAGTAATAAAGATTCCCTTCTTCGTATGGCCGGGCCCATTTTAGCCAAAACATTGTTTTCTTCTCATCTTCATCTTCCCCTTTTCCGGATCTTATTGTTCTCCTCGTCCTGTTTCACTCTTCCGAAAACCCGGCTTTCGGTTCCCGGATCACGGCCTTCACGGTCGCTGGTCGTGCTCCTTCGTCCAGTTTTGCCCGGCTTGGCTTTTCCCGGCATTGGGGAATTCGGTGCGGCGCAGTTTGTTGCCAAGATGAATTTGTCTCTGGGTCGATCGATTTTTGCGTGCTTTGCCGACGATGCTTATCGTCCTTTACCGTCTCACGTGACAGGGTTTCAATCCAAAGACCAAACCCCTTCTTTTTCTTATTCCTCACTAGTGCTTACTCAGTACTAAGGTCAGGGATGCGGACCAAGTTTTGAGTCCAGTGTCTGACGATGGGCCTGCATCTCTTGTTTCTCTCATTTGGTCAGGGAATTGCAAAGTTTTCGTGCCAGTAACACGAAGCGTCCTGACCTATTAACATGCGGTAGAGGACGAAATATTAGGAGTGGGGAAATAGAACCAAACGCCATAGCAGGGTATACCGTTGCCCCCACCTCACCACCTAATAACCCTTTGAGGGAAAAACTCATCAATCAACTCAAGGTAATGCGGCTTCAGTTCCTCCACAGTAGGCGCATCGTCGCTTTTGCTGTACAGATCATAAGGGTTAAACGCCCGAACAGCATCCAGCAGCTCCTGGTCGCCCTCGCGCATAAACTCGTGATACGCCCCCTCGCGGTGCCACGCGTAGAAAGAATGGTACCGAATCATGGCCAGAGCCTCCCTCGGCAGCCGCGACTGGCGCGCGCACACCTGGTACATGTACTCATCGTGTCCCCAGCTCATAAGCAGCTTCGCAACCCCGCACCCAGGCGCGTACATGCCAAACTGGGTCGAGTAGACCGGGTGCGACGCGTCCGGGTTGGCAGAGAACGTCTCGGGCAGGACAATGCGGTCGTCAAAGGCGCACCCCACGGGGAACGTGTCGCCCACGACGTCCCACTGGCCCTCGGCGCCGTAGAAGTAGAGCAGCTTGCCCAGGTCGTGCACCAGACCCGTGACCTGCATCCAGCGGGGCTTGCCGTCGCGTCGCATCGCCTCGGCCGTCTGCAGGAGGTGCTGGATCTGCGACAGCTCCGTGTCCGGGTCCGACTCGTCCACCAGCGTGTTGAGCTTCTCCATGGCTTCCCAGATGGTCATCTCGTCGCGCGGCGGCGACGTGTCGTCGATGGCGAACTTTTCCCGCGCTGCGAGGTTGAAGTCGACGGTTTGCTTTCGGTGCTGCTCTGCGTAGAATGACTTGACTCGCTCGCATGCTTCCGTGTATTGCCGGAACATTGTCTTGTCCTTGTCGGCGTCGAACCGGGACTCCAGGTGGGAGGCCGTCTCGGTAGCTGCTCGTGGGTATTTCTTCGCCATCATCGTGGGCTTCTTGCCTTTGATCATGTTGACTTCGTCGATGAGGTCTTCCGTCGCCTCGAGGGCCTGCCCGCCGACGGGGCCTGTGTGGAAGAAGAGCCTTGCTGCCGTGACCATGATGGACTGAACTGTCGAGCTTTTGGCGACAAAAAGAAAAAGAAAAAAGAAAAGAAAAACTATGACTGGGCTGCCTTGGTATCACTTGAAGATCAAAAACCTGGGCATTAAACGACGCAGATGGCGGCAGGCGATGGATAAGGTGAAGATGACAAACGTGCGTCAGCATAAAAGACTGACAGTGACCACGTCCCTGGCTCTTATAGCCTCACAGAGATCACCTCACCAGACTGCGGCGAACGAGAGAAAAGATAAAGGAAAAGAACCTTTGAAAGACTATCCCCAGTCAAACCAGTGGGATCGTCAAATGGGGAAATCCAAGGTCTTCATTGGCGGCAATAATCGCCCCTATGACGACGGCGACTAGCCGATTGAAACTTCCTGGGACATAACGCCGGTGTAAACAAGGTGTATTACGGCGCGGTGTGTGTTCGGAGAACAGGATTTGTCGGGGTCGACGAAGTCATATGTGGGAAGAAGTTGGGAGCTAAAATGCCAGGCGCCGACGATTCATTCTGCATATTTCGGTGAGTGACGAAAGGGGTACCGTAAGAACGGAACAAAGTCAACTCCTGGCTACACCGCTTCTGGTACTACTGCCCCATTTCCCTACCACTGTGATTAAAGGCCCGGAAGGGTAGCTGGAATGTACCTTCCGTACCTTCTTCGTATTCAAGAAATTGTTGGGTGAACCATCTTGTTAATTCAATACGAAGACCAAAGTCGCTACCTCGACTTTTTAGAGGTATGACCATTCCGTCGGTGGAAGTGACTTCACCTAGCATCGTAGCCGTGTCAAGGTAGCTTGTGTACCTACCTAATTATTCCCATCGCAAATCGTATCAGGCACTTTGGCCCGTGGTACCTGTAATGCGTACCTGAGCGGGTCCTGTTCTCCATCCCAAGTCCACCCAAGTCCACCCAAGTCCACTCGGATCAACATCACGAGACAACAGAGGTGGGACTTTTCTATTCACTTTTTTTTTTTTGGTCTTCTGTTTACCTGGCATTTCTTCCCTTTCTCTCCTATACACTATAGCATACTACCGTCGTGCCCCGATTGCTATGGCACAATGACTTGGGAATTTGGACAAAAAGCCCAGGGTCAGCCAAGTCGCAAAAAACTATGACTCAAGTACCTTAGGGAAGCTGCTAGATTACAAAATCACAACGCATATTACGACTACCTTATGGTATGTACGAATATCATCGATCGCATATATAATATACACCACTTCCATGAACCCCATCATCTTATCCAACTTTCCAACCCGGTAGCCAGCCACGCAAAGCGGAAGCGACATGGCGCGTGCCACCATGGGTCCATGATCGCCGTGATGAGGACGGATACAACTCGCAGCCCTTTTCCGTCGCTGATGTCGACGATCATAGGGTGGTCGTGCGGTATATTATGGCCCCGAGGTACTGGGTAACGGACGACCCTGGAAGTTCCAAATCATCTGCGCACCACGCGGCAGCGGAGATTTACCCCGGCACCAGTCCAACAAGTTTCCCTCGGCACTCTTCAGTATACTTACGCGCCCGTTGTTGTTGTTGTTGTTGTTGTTGTCGTCGTCGTCTTCGCAGAGGGGCCCGTTATCCGCCCGTGGAAGTTGCTAATTAGACCCTCGCCCGCGACATCCTCCTGGAACACGTCCACCTTGGTCTTGTCGAACTTCCGAGCGCTGACCTTGTGCTCGAAGAGAACGTCGAGCTCGGCGAAGGTGCGCCCGCGAGGTTCCGGCAGCCGGAAGAAAGCATACACGAGACACAGGAAACACAATCCGGCCTGTTTTTTGTCATTTGTCAACCGGAGATGATCAAAACGGGGAAAAGGAAGGGCTACTGTGTATAGACTTGCTTACCCAGAAGAAGCCGGCAAAGTTTTGCCAATTCCACGCTGTGGGGTTCAGCATGTACGGGGTGATGACGTTGTTGACGATGCCCACGACGTTGCTGCCAACCAGTCAGCTGAGCCTGTCACTTTGAATCGGACGGTGATGAGGGTGATGTGGACAATGGGGAAGAGGACTCACTAGAGGTTTCGGCCGAGTACGACTGTCTTGATCTGCAGCCTACGAGACGGCAGCTCGGCGACTAGCGAATACGTGATGGTTCCAACTGTGAGCTGATAGAAGAGGGCCCAGGCGATCATGATGCTGCCGGTCGCCATGGCGCCCTGATCCCGGTTCGACGCGGGGACGAGCCCGAGGAAGCCCATGATCAGGAGCATGGAGAAGAGGCCCATCAGGCCACCAATATACAACCGTCTACGACCGATGCCCCACGACATGAGGCCCCACGCGCCAAACACGCCGACCATGTTGATGGCATACTGGCCCATGGCGAAACTGTACGCATTCTCGGTGGAGAGACCGGCCTGCGTCAGGAAGTACCTGATCGACAAAGCTCGGAATTAGCATCGACGGAGGGACGAAAAGTCGCACCATGCAGGGGCTCCGCCGCACGGTGACAGTATACATCCACGTTAAGGATAAGGGGACAATGCTCACGTGGAATAGTTGGAGAAGGAGTTGCCGCTGAGGTTCTGGGTAGCCCAGACGCAGCAGACGATCTCGGTCCGGCGCAGGTCGATACCGCGGAAGCAGTCCCAGTAGGACACGCCGGAAGTGATCTTCTCTTCCAGGGCGGCCGTGTGCACCATCATGGCGACCGTCTCGTCGGCGTCAAAGTCGGTCTCGTCGTTCTTGCTGGTCAGGCGCAGCAACGACTTTTTGGCCTCGTCCAGCTTGCCCTTGCGGACGAGCCACCAGGGCGACTCGGGGGCGAAGAAGACGCCGAGGATCAGAGGTACGGGCCACATCCACTGCAGGGCGTAGGGGATGCGGAACGACCATTCATCCTGTCTGTCGATCATGGATGAGATGACGCCGACGCCGATGAGCTGACCCAGGCCCCCTGAGGTGAAACGGTCAGTACTAATTTCCATTCGTCTTTTGAATTCATCCATGGCGAAGTAACGTCGAACGACCGATGGGGGCTAGACTCGATGATGAGTGGCCTGGGGAGGTGGAAATACGCACAGCAAAAGTTGACATAGGTGGTCAGGTGGCCACGGAGGGCAATAGGGCAGACCTCGGAGGCGTAGGTGATGGTGAGGGTCTGGAAGACGCCCCAGGGGAGACCGCAGAGGATTTCGGCGACCAGCAAGGTCTGGACGTTCTGGGCGGTGAAAAAGATGGCGATGAAGCCGGTGAGGCAGACGAGAGCGGTGATGACGGTCCAGCGGTAGCCGAAGCGTTCGGAGACGTAGCCGTTGATGAAGAGGCCGATGATCTCACCGACAGCTACGCCGTTGGTCAGACCGGCCTGCCAGGCGGCGGAGATTTCGTACGAGCCGTTAGGCTGGAGGTCGCCGAACTTTTGGTTGAACTGGGGGAAGGCGAAGAAGTTGGAGACGAGGGAGATGTCATATCTGCCCGCGCAGGTGTTGCCTTATTTTTAGCATGTTTTGGCCATGGGGAGGAAAGTAAACAAGAATAACAAACAATAAAATAAAATACAAAAATGAGAGAAGGGAAAAGCAAACGAATGAATGAATGAGTGAATATCCCGCCCAGGACCGTCCAAGACCTACCCTTCCATGACGATACACGTAGAGATGAGCATACTCCAGCCAATGGCCTTGGGATACAAGCGGACACCCTGAAGCAGGGTCATCTTTCGCTCCTTGTCGGAAGCGGATTTCGCATCCTGAACGAAGGCGGCGGACAGCTTCGGGACGTGGCCATGGTCGTGGTCGTGGTCGTGGTCGTGGCCGTTATTCTCGTCGTGGGACGGACGGCTAGGCGCCGGAGCGACGACGTCTTGGCCGGATTTTTCGGCCATGATGAAAAAAACATCCAAAGACAATATGGAATGAAAGGTGAATTGGCCGGTCAGAAACACACCCAAGTTTGAGACCAGACAACTCCCCCCCGCGGAAAAAAAAAAAAAGTCGACGAGGCGGAAGAATGAATAAACGAGGCTGTACAAATACAAAGTTGAAAAGAAATAAAACTTTCGGGGAAGAATTAGTTGAAGTGCCGGGCGGGCGGTTGCGTCCTCAAAGTCCTCAAATGTGGGACGAAAAGTACAGTCAAGTTCATGTACCAACACCAACAGACCGGGCCAAGATTCCAACAACTCCACGGGGTTGAACGTAGATCACCGAGGGGAACCCGGGGAAGCGACGGGAACAGACAGAAACCGACACCGGGGACTTTCACTCTAGGTAGTGATTTTTCTCCTTTGCCCTTCGCTGGACACTGAACCCCAGGTTATGCTTACGGAGTACAAAAATGGTGCGTTCGTTCGTCGATGGTTGACCGAGGAGAACATTCGACGTCTACCGAGATGAAATAGATACATGATAAGGTAGGGAGTTAAAGTTACATCTTACTTCCCGAAGACCAAGCCGGCACATGGACGCCACAACCAGCTTTGACTTCGTAGGTACCTTACCTTAGTCTTATCGGCTCCCCAATATCATCCTACCTAGGTACCTCGTTAGGTATGTCCCCAAGTCGTTCGAGTATTTCAACCCGGACCGGTGCTTGGCCCCCAAGGACTTTTAGTGGACATTAGAGAAGAGGGGAGGTTGGACGAGAGCTGGGGTAGACCGTGCAAAGCAATCATACCCGAGAACCCCATGCAGGCTGGCACCTTATCACCCAGGGGAGAACCGCGCGATCGTGTCGGGCAGAGAATGAGTCCGATATACCTCCAAGACCTTCCATTTCCATCACCAGCTGTCTTGTGTTAGGTAGTGAACCTGTCGTACTAGATTACCCCCGTCCGGTAGTATCTTTTGGGTATTCATTGGTTGCAGAGTAGGTAGGTAGGTAGGTACCTACACGTAGTGAGGAACGGAGTACGGAGTAATTGCGAAGCAGTACCTCAACCCAAAGACCAAGACGAATTGGACCCACTTTCCAAGAAGCATGTTGCTGAGTAATCCCCGGCGCACATGTCCGTGCTCCTGCTGATTCGTACTCCATAGCAAAATCCCACGATGTCAAGTCGTCAACAACAACGACTAATCATTACCCAGGCGATCGTGCCCTGCCCACATGCGGACAATGCCTCGATACTCGTCGTGAATATACAAGGGGACATATTCATCCATTTACCCCATGGCGGCTTCCCTCAAAACGGGAAACGGTGCCCTGTACCCGGGCGGCTGAGCAGTGAGAATCGAGAATCGAGAATCGGGATTCGAGTCATTGGATTTTGACCACATGCAGGTATCCGGGAAACGGCGACGAGTCTGAGCCTGTAACGGAACTCGGTCGAAAACGCAGCCTCCTACCCCGAGTACGAGTATGACGACCAGGACCGGCACAATTCTTCAACGGCCGCTTCTCTCCAACGGCCTCAACTGCCGGCCCTCACCTCGAACCTTACCCTCACCTTAACCAGGCAATCACATCTCGTCAGTAGAGGCGATGACAACCCCCGATACAGCGGATGACCTTATAAGGGCGATCATCCACATTGAGCGTCCTGTCTGGCCTATCCTGGATCGAGTCGAATCCACGCTCTTCCGGCATGGCATCGAAGGCCTTGCCGACTGGGTGTTTCCAACCTCTCTTCCTCGTCTTCCTTCAATGGAGACCCTCTTCACCGCCGTAATCATACTCCACGTACTTGAAGAATTCACCGTCCTGACCCCAGGCGAGGGCACCCACAACGACCTTCTCGACATTTGCGCCTGCGGGGCAACCGGTCCTGTCACAACCACCGCAAGCTCGACGATGTAGGTAACGTGGATTACAAGTGTGCACATGGGAGTTGCCCAAATCAGCCCGGAGGCCGCATTGTTGGTATCGGTCGAATATTCGGGCTGTGCTGAGACGCAGTGGCTTTGTCGCCCCTTTTCTTTTCTTCCGTGGTGTCCCCGTGCTTCTTTCCAACAGCAGCTGATTAAGATGATTGAGGCGGCTTACACAAGGTGTGTCATCTTCAGCATGCCTACGGAGCATTTTTACATCGGCTCTACTATCAAGTACGTAATGACCGGCTTTACTCTGGCGCCACTTCTAGCCCATCCGCTGCCGATGCAACAACATTCTCCGTCTTCAGTTGGGCCTGGCCGCCGCCCCGAAAGCCCAATGGTATTCAGGATTTCCACATGGTGACGCGACAGTTACTTGGTCTTTTCTTCCTCTTTACTACGGAGTACGTGAACGAGTCTATTCGGCATTTCATGGGACCACTATGACACGGACCGATGAGGCTCTCGGCTCTCCCGGGTGGGACGGGAAGAAATATCGGGGCTTATACGGTGGTATAACCGTCGCACACCGGTCTTCGACCCTTATTGGGTGTGGTTAAAGCTATGGGGGAGCATCAGGAGTTCTTTGAGACCGAGAAGTCCCCGACAGATGCCGTAAGTATACATGGTTGCAGCTTGCTTTTGGGTTCTTTGTCTTGGCTCACCTTCAATCGACATTAACCCCTGAGAATCCGATGGTAGGGAGTTTCTATTTTCCCTCGTCCATTATGAGGCTTCCGGTTTCCCATCTCGGCATTGCCCCCGAGGTGGGTGTTCTGTCAAATCGATCGGCCGATCTTCTCATGCAGCATTATGATCCACCGACCCCGTCCAGCCATCAAGAGATATTTCCCTGGCTGATTGATGAATCCAAGATTACGTCCTGGGACCTCGGGACGGGCCACGAGAGTCAAGGTGCTTACTCCGTCTGGTCTTACCTCCTGGCTCCACGTGCTCTCTAGTCTCTATCTTACCTCTTCACGCCACCTTCATAGGCGACCTCTGGGCCAGACTCGCCAGAGCGAAAACCCGTTATCGGCCCTACTCTGCACATCATCCCCTGGCCCCCATAATCCTCACGTCCACTCCGCCTTCACTCCGCTCCTGCATGCGGTACGTTGTAGGTATTCTGTGTGTTGCGTTGTACCGTCTGCAGACTCCGCATTTACGCGGCTGAAGCCCAATCCTTCTGTGGCTGGGGGGCCTAGGGCCGGCCTATGACCCCGGAAAGCCCCCGTCACCACCCGCGCCTTGGCTGCGTGTTCGGCAACTTCTCATTCGCTCGCTGCCGCCTCCTCCTCGTTCATATTCCGGCACTATGTCGCCCTATTTTAGCGAGTGACACTTTCAAAGGGCAAAATCACAGAAACCTTGCGTCTGCGGCTGGGGTAAGACGGGTTGCCCCTGGCCCCTGACGACTGACGACTGACGTAGCTATGGAGCCAACGCCCCTCGTCGAGTCTCGGTCGAAAAGACGGTCGAAAAGACGGCAGCTTGCATGGTCTGATGGCCGGTCTCTGCGAGTCTTCTGCTTTTCCTTTGGCATGCCAATCACTGCTCATTGCGGACTCTCGATTTTGCGGGGGAGCCGATCAAGCTGCTGAGCTGACAGCTCTATAAATATGGTTGCGACGGCCCACTCTCGGCCGTTTGCGAAACGACATGGGCGTATCGGCATTCGACTCGTCGCCAGCTAACAGACACTCATCTCCTATCCGCCGCCATGTCGCCGCACTGGAAGGCACTTCTCTTTTCCGGGCTGGCCTCGGCCGCCCTGGTGACGAGAGAAGCAGGGCCGAACTACGACAGGTTGAATGACTGCCCTGGATATGCGGCCTCTAATATCCGGCCGAGCGAGACGGGATTAACGGCCGATTTAAGGCTCGCTGGCCCGGCGTGCAACGCATACGGAGACGACCTGGATGACCTCGTGCTTTCTGTGACTTATGAGACTGGTGAGTCTACCGAGTCTACCGAGTCTACCCCTGAGTTCACGAATCACAATCACCCTTACAAACCGGTCGATGCATCATGCGCGTCGGCTAACAAAGAACGAATCAACAAGAAACCCGAATCCACGTCAAGATTCAGGATCAAGCAAACCAGGTTTATCAGATTCCCGAGTCTGCTTTCCCACGACCCAGCGGAAGCGGCCCGGCAGCTGAGAGCGCAATCAAATTTGTCTATACCGAGAACCCCTTCTCCTTCTCCATCGTTCGCGCCGATACGAACGAACTCCTCTTCGACACATCCGCCGCCCCCCTCGTCTTCGAATCGCAGTACCTCCGCCTCCGGGCCAGCCTTCCCAGCGACCCTTACCTGTACGGTCTCGGTGAGCACACGGACAACTTCCGGCTCAATGCCACCAACTACACCCGCACCCTTTGGAACCGGGACAGCTATGGCGTACCCCCCGGCACGAATCTCTACGGTAGCCACCCGTTCTACGTCGAGCAGCGTGAGACCGGCACTCACGGCGTGTTCCTGCTCAACTCGAACGGCATGGATGTCTTCATCAATAACACCGAGGAGGCTGGCCAATATCTTGAGTATAACATTCTCGGTGGCGTGCTTGACTTTTACTTCTTGGCCGGCCCTGGCCCTATCGATGTCGCCAGGCAGTATGCCGAAGTTGTTGGCCTGCCGGCGATGCAGCCGTACTGGTCGCTCGGGTTTCACCAGTGCCGGTGAGTGCGGTCCTCTCACGTTGAGCTGACCGATCATGAAGTCTTTTTTTGCATCATGGTTATTATTTGTATAGAAATGTTTTCCTTACCCATTCCTTACGTAGATACGGTTACCAAGACGCCTTTGAGGTCGCGGAAGTAGTGTACAACTACAGCCGAGCCGGCATCCCGCTCGAGACCATGTGGACAGACATCGACTACATGGATGCCCGCGCCGTCTTCACCCTCGACCCGGAACGTTTCCCTCTGGAGAAGGTCCGAGAGATTGTGGATCATCTCCACGAGAATAACCAACAGTATATCGTCATGGTTGATCCCGCCATTGCCTGGGACCCAGAGTCTCCGATCGTTCAGCGCGGCCTGGCCGACGACATCTTCCTGAAGAAGGAGAATGGTTCGGTGCATATCGAGGTCGTTTGGCCTGGCGTTACCGTATTCCCGGACTGGTTCGCGGAGAATATCACCGCGTATTGGAACGGCGAGTTTGAGCTCTTCTTCGACAAGGACACAGGTGTTGATATTGATGGTCTATGGATCGACATGAACGAGCCGGCTAGCTTCTGTGAGGGTCTCTGCGAAGACCCCTATGGTGATGCCGTGGGGATGCCCCCGACCCCTCCTCCTGTACGTGATCCGCCTCGACCTCTCCCCGGTTTCTCATGCAGTTTCCAACCCCGCGGAACACCCGGGTGTGACTCGCGTGAGGACGGTGACTCCACCGGCATTGAGCAGGGCCAGGTGGGCTCCAGTCTGCCCGTCTCGCCCGCCAGAATGCAGAGACGTCAGGAAAGCCAGGAGCCTCAAAGCGACTGGATGGGCCTGCCAGGACGCGACCTCCTGTATCCCAAGTACGCCATCCACAACCACGCGGCCGGCGAAGACCTCTCCTGGAACGCAGACAAGGGCGGCATCTCGTTCAGGACGGTCAACACCGACATCCGGCACCAGAACGGCCTCGCCATGTACGACACGCACAACCTGTACGGCAAGATGATGGGCGCGGCGTCGCGCGACGCCATGTTCAGCCGCCGACCGGGCCTCCGCCCTTTCATCATCACGCGGAGCAGTTTCCCCGGCGACGGGCGGAAAGTAGGCCACTGGCTGGGTGATAACGTGTCCAACTGGGAGCAGTACCGGTTCGCCATTCACACGACCCTGTCCTTCTCGGCGCTGTACCAGTTCCCCATGGCCGGGTCGGACGTGTGCGGGTTCGCGCAGGACACCAACGAGCAGCTCTGCGCGCGGTGGGCGTCGCTGGGGGCCTTCTTCACCTTCTACCGCAACCACAACGACATCAACTGGCGCGACCAGGAGTTCTACCGCTGGGACTCGGTCGCCGAGAGCGCCCGCCGGGCCATCGACATTCGCTACCGCCTCCTCGACTACATCTACACGGCCCTCTACCGGGCCTCGCTCGACGGCACCCCCGTCCTGAACCCCATGTTCTACCTCTACCCGCACGACCAGGCCACCTGGGCGCTGCAGCACCAGTTCTTCTACGGAGACGGTGTTCTTGTGGCCCCCGTCCTCGAGGAGAACGCCACCTCGGTCGACGCGTACCTCCCCGACGACATGTTCTACGACTGGTACACCCACCGCCCCGTCCGCGGCAGGGGCGCGCTCCACACGTTCCGCGACCAGGACGTCACGGACATCCCGCTCCTCATCCGCTCGGGCGTCATCCTTCCCCTGCGCGCCGAGTCGGCGTACACCACGGCCGAGGTGCGCCGGCGCGACTTTGAGCTCATCGTGCCGCTCTCTGCCGACGGCACCGCGCGGGGCGAGCTGTACCTTGACGACGGGGTCTCGGTGGAGCAGCCGGGAGGCGGCATCACGCTTGTTGAGTTTGGGTTTGCGAACGGCACACTTACGATTGACGGCCAGTTTGGGTACGAGACCGATGTCAGGATCGCGAGGATTAAGGTCCTTGGGACTTTGTGTGTCACTGCTGCCGGCAATGATGGGAGGGGTAGCAGGACGGTTGATGTTGATATTTCTCTGAATGAGGCTTCGTCGATTCGGCTGTGAATGTGATTGTTACGCGCGGGTGGTATGCTCCGGCGGCGACACTGGAAGATAAATAACTTTTTTTCTTTTTTCTTTTTTTGGAATATATACAAGCCAACATTAAAAACACTCTAGGCTTCTTGTATTCGAGTCATTGTCTTGGCCAATGTCCTCCTTCACTAGCCAACTTCCCGATCCGGGTTGTTCTGCACAGACTCCCGCCCCGCTCCGGCCCGGCCCCACTTCGCCGTGGTCCCCGCACCGCACCGTGAACGTCGTCCGTTAACAGGACCCAGCTGACAAGGAGTATTGGCATCGGTGCAGACATTGACGAGCTTAGCAGTGTCACCGGTCTGAATGTTAATACCGACGACCTCGCCGCCACCGTAAGCCGAGACACCCTCGACGTAGACATCGCGCCTACACATCTCGCACTGCTTACCTGTCAGCTACTATTTGTTCTTCTTGGGAGGTCCATGCGGCGAAATTATTAACCGTGCCACCGGAGCGGTACACCTTGCCGTAATCCTCGGCGTAAAAGTTGAGGATCTACCAGTCACCAGCGTTACCGTTCAATCAGATCAAATCCAAATAGCCAATCCATACCGCCGTCGAAGACCTCACCAGGGCCAACCTCAATGGGGGCGTCGTTGTTGATGGTTTCGGTGGCTGCGGGGATATTGCCTCCCGCCACGCAGGCCAAAGCGCTGGGAAGGGCAACAGCGAGGGCCGCGATGACAGTTCTTTCTTTGAGGAGCATGGTTGTTGGCGTTGTAAGCACAGTGTTCAGGGGGGCTGGAAATAGGGGTTACGGTTTATCTGCCTGGACTTTGATCATGGTGTAGGGGTTGCCCTGATAGACACATTGGTAGACAGACCGAAAAAAAAAATTACAATTGAGACTGGTCGTCTATGGTCGTCTTTATACTCAGTATTCCGATCATCGTGTGACGGCGAATCTCTCAATCGGAGTAAGGCCGTTATAAGTGGTGGAGAAATGGACAGGGTCAGGTTCATGTTGTTTTCGAGATCCCTGAGACTCAATAAAGGGGTTTCGGTCAACTTGAAGCATCTTCTTGACCATGGATACTCCTTGTGCTTAACTTGGTGCCCATCAATATCCGCAAGGACAAAAGTCATACGTGGAAATTCGATAGACGGCGGGAGTCAGGGGGTCCGTACAGTTGAACCGCCACCATGTCATGCCCTCCGTGAAAAATGCAGACATGATCATCGAGACTCCGTTCTCAGGCTCGTCGCTCATGGTTTCTCCTCGGCATGGAGCTCATGATACCCTTGCTGAAACCTGGTTTCGGATCCCCCATCACCCGGGAGCTTTTACTACTTTTGGCATTCTCCATCTACCGTTCGGTGCCGAAAGCTCCAATAACCGTGGAACCACGACCGAAGCTCTAGCAGTGCCGTCCGGGCGTTCTCGAGCTTACTATGCCCCCTAGATATCTGGCCTTAGATATGCCGAGAATTCACAACTCACTCCCACATGGCACAGAACACACTGAGCAGTCATTATACTTCGTCCCAAAGTCTTTCCATAAAAACAAGCTAGGCCAACTCGTTGTTTGGACGTTGACTAGTGGTAAAGCTCATCTCACTTACAAGACCTGGACAGGACGCTTTGCTCAGACTATGAAGCTATCTGCTGCAAGAACATGAACTTTTGGTAGTTATTATATATACATACTTGACGTGCCTAGATCGATCTAATACTATGAATTACTTCATACCGTGAAGCGCCATCCCAAGGATAATAACCATAACCATACAACCACGAGCCCCATGAATACAAGTCCCATTCTGCAGCTTCATACCCATCATGCGTGGCTGCAGCCGTCGTACGTCTCTCTCTGCTCATCCAAGTGTGTTCCATCCCCTTCCTGCGCGTTTCATCATAGCTGGCTCAAACAGGAGTTCAGGACTCCAACGTCAAAGTCGTGCAGCCTACCAGGGGTCCACCCCCAAGAAAATCCCCTTCTCCCAGTGTTCACATCCAATGTAAAAAGACGTCAGAAGAAAATGAAAGACGCCGCAAAAACCAAAGCCGTATACACCGTCGAGAAAGTATACTCAAACTCAAACCACGCTGCCTGCCCGCCGAAGGCAATCTTCTTGCTCTCCGGCGTCGGGTGCGCAACCCCCGTCGCGGCGTCCCGCTCCAGCAGCCGCTCGCGGTCCGGCATGACGGGCGGGTCGATGGCGTACGAGATGGGCGTCCACATCGAGTTGCACAGAAAGATGAACGTCAGCGGCGGCCAAAACGCGTGCGTCACCAGGCACCTCATGATGGGCACGGCGCCCGCGCCGCCGCGGTAGAAGCACCGGAACGAGGTCATGGCCGCGCCCGCGAGCGTCAGGTACACGTAGCCCAGGTGGAACGCCGCCATGTAGTGCACCAGTACGGTCCGGAGGCGCCGCAGCATGCCCCGGCGGTGCTTCAGGTCGCGCTCGTGGAGCACCGACGCCAGCGACCCCGTCGGCTTGAACGCCTGCTTCTGGCCCCCCAGCCACGTCGGCAGCACGAAGGAGCGGAGGATGCAGAGGGCCAGGTAGGGCGCCATCCAGAGCTGGTAGCGCGACCCGCGCTGGCCCGTGTGGTACCCCGCCGGCAGGAACAGGGCGAGCTCGCAGAGCCGGTTGGTCACCACGGCTGCGAAGCAGGCGCGGATGAGCCAGCGGAACTGCTCGTCGGTGGCAAAGGCCACGAGCGGCTTCCCCATGACGAGGATCACGGGGATGGCGAAGAGGGAGACGGTGAGGAGGATGGTGTACAGGCTGAGGGAGGCGTACATGAAGCCCGAGAAGCGCTGGGCGAGGCTCATGTGGCGCACCTTCTCGCCGAAGAGACAGAACCGGAGCTTGAAGGACGTGTCCACCGTGCCGACGGCCCAGCGGGTCCGTTGCTTGATGTGGCCGCCAAAATCCTCCGGGACGGTGCCGAACTGCAGGGGTTCGTGGATGTAGGCCGTCTTCCAGCCCCTGCCCAGCATAAGGGTGGAGGTGGCCACGTCTTCGGCGAGGGAGCCGAGGGGGAAGTTGCCGATCTGGTCGAGGGCTTCCCGCCGGACCACGTAGCCGGATCCCGTACACCAGGCCACATTCAGGGCGTCCTTGATGGGCTCGATGACGTGTACGAAGAAGTCGAGGCTCTGGGCGAGGGGGTCCGATGGGGGGGTATTGTAGAAGAGCTGTGGCGGGCAGGCGAGCGCCATCTTGGGGTCGAGGAGGAGGTGAGGGAGCATAGCGCGGAGCCAGTGTTTTTCAGGGATCTGCAGGGCAATGGTCAGTATGGAGGTTCCTCAGGAGATGGGAAAAGGTGGGAAGTCTGGGTGCTCAAAGAGAGGGGGGGGGGGGGGGGGGGGGGGGGCGAAGGAAGAGGACAAAAAGGGGGCACAGGGGGACTTCACCATATCAGCGTCCAGGGCAGCCATAAAAGGAGCCGCACCCCCAGGCAGATCGTGAACCTGATCGAGACCGTAGTTCAGGTTCCCGGCCTTGAAGTGATGCGGCACGCCGGGATACTTCGGGCGAGCCATGTAGTGGAGGTTCGCGTACATGCGCTTGGCCAGCAACACCACGCCGTCCTCCAGCGCCTTCGACTTGCCATCGTCCAGCACGACGACCCGGAACCTGTCCCTGGGGTAGTCCTGGTCGCAGGCGGCCCGGATGGTGTCCAGCACCACGTTGTCGTCCTCGCCGCAGCACGTCACGAAGACGTCCACGGCGGGCACGTCGTCGGTGGTCAGGCGCAGCTTGGGGCGCCTCCTCTTCTTGAAGGCCCACATGGTCCAGATGTTGTGCATCATGGACGGGATGGCCACGGCGACCTCGACGGCGATAAAGACCCAGGCGGTATGGTAGACTGCGTGCCGGGCTTCCTGGGCCCAGATGACGCAGGCGATGCGCAGGCCGAGGTAGGCGAGATAGAGGAGCGTGTTGGCCAGCACGAGGACGGGGACGAGACGGAAGAGGAGGCGTTTCCAGCCGTGCCAAAAGTCGACGTCGTCTCGGTCGTGGAGGTGTGAGATGGACTCTTCTTTAGGGACCCAGTCTTTCGAGAGGACCGAGGTGGGAGTCTGGTTGAGAAGGTTGGATAAGCTTGCTTGGCTTTGGTACTGCTAAGCAAGATGGGCGGGAAAAAAAGAAAGAAAGCGAATGGTTAACGTTCGGGGGAAAGTATAGACGCCGGGGGGCGGGGACATTGGAGTTTTATTGCTTCACTTACTGTTGGAGTGGACGGTCCTGATGCTAAAGAGTCGTAAAACCCCGTCTTCCCCGGATAAGGAGGAGACGGTAGGGAGTCGACTGGGGTCGCCCGACCATTAAGACCCGGGAACGAGTCGGCCTGAGACTGGAAGAGGGTCTCGGAGGAGAACCCCGACGGAGCAAGAGTGGGCGACGGACCGTTTTCCTCAGCGGCGGATGGCGGCACTGGCCCGACGAGGCTCGGGCCGGGGATGAAGGAACCATTGGCATTGGCATTGGCGTTCGCAGTGGCGTTTGCAGTGGCGTTTCCGTTCGTATTCTCGGGAAGAGTAGTAGTGGGACCGCGAGAAGACGAAGCCCCGTCCGAGTTGTTATCGCTACCGCTAGACAGGCTCTGGAAGATGCTGAACTCTAGGGAGTCGCCGTTGTTGCCATGCGAATTCTGATAGTGGCCCGACATACTGGACCTCGACCTCGACCTCAACCGGAAAAAAGCTCCTTCGTAATGCTGAGCGGCGTCCGAGGGGCTGCGCTGTCCGTCGAGGTTAAAAATCCACGCCTGAAAACGAACGGACAGTGGCCGGTCTTTGTCCTTTGGGCGAAAACGAGGACGAGGAAGACGACGACGACGACGTCAGCGGGGGATATATTGGGACAACGCAGCAAGATGATAGTAGACAAGAAAGATGAAGCACACAAGAATGATGAATGATGAAGCTCCCAACCAACAGAACTATACAGAAAATTTCTGGCTGTGATGACAGACCTCGAAGACGGAGGAGAGAGGAGGAGCAAGCCCAAGAAAAGGGGTCTCGGAGGTCCCAACATGTCCAGATAAAACCGAAGGACCAGTCCCCTGTCGGTCTTCCCGACAACATGCCATTGTCAGGGCAATTGGCCGAGTCGGACCTATGGCCCCTGCTATTCTTTTCTCTTCTTTTTGCCTCCCCGCTCCCCCTCCCCCCTTTTGGGGTGTTGCTGCAGGATAAGGAGAGAGAATGAGAAGGTATACTAGAGTGAGCCGTTCTTCTTGGAGTCTTGTGAAGATGGAACGAAGGGGAATGGTGACGCTTGGACAGGCCAGTCCGTTGCCTGCCCGTCTCCAGGCCGAGTCCCGTCCGACTCTCCTTCCCAGGAGGGAGGCTGGGAAGCTGGGAGGCTGGGAGAGTGCATGCGTGAGACTGAAGGAACTCTACTCTGGGAGTCTTATGATCGAGAGTGGAGTAGGTAATAAAGGTTGAAAGGTAATACATGTACTAAGCGATAGGAAAGGGGGGGAAGGAGTAGTGGAGTAGACTGTAGTGGGAGTAGTGGGAGTAGTCGGTGTAAGTGGGCGTCTATGGGGGCTATGGGGACGATGGTGGCTTGGGTGATATGCGGGTCTACAGCCTACTAACAGGGGGCGGCCCGGCTGGACATCCTGCATCCTGGTCAACGCCGATCATTTTGCCTATTTCGTAAGATTTCTATAATATTCTAGGCAAGATCTTCCTTGGCGTTGGAGCTTGTCTTGTCTTGTCCTTTTTTTTTTATTTTTTTTTATATCTCTTTTTCTTCTTTTTCTTCTTTTTTTCTTTTTATGCATACCCATATGATATATCTTCCCTCTGGATATTCAACGGCTTTTCCAAATCTCGTCCGCCCCGTTCTCCTCTAAATCATGAACCATACATGTGTCTGCAGCGGACGTAAAGCGCCTCTACGATAACATCGTCTCACCTAAGCCCTATGTTCGTTGTAAGTATGTATGCTCATCATAGCTTCGGAACTATGCGTTTCTTCTTCGTCTTCTTCTGATTCTTCCATCTTTTTTTCTTCTTTTTTTCTTTCTTCTCGTTACTACTGGATCGTTGGAACTCGTCTTCTCCAATAATCGGAAACGTTTCTAGGAACCGTCTTCGTTTTCCCACCCCACTCGTCTCCTTTTTTAATATAATTCTTTTTTCTTCCCCCCTTTTTTTTCCTCCCTTCTACATCTATCATAAGCAACTTGTTTCTGATGAAGACACTCGACTGACCCATCTTCGCTCAATGTCAGCTCATCATCTCGATACACTAAACACGTTGAAACACCTGGATAGTGAATGCTCATGCAACCCTCCGTGATGGACCCGGACCTTCGGCAGTCAGCCATTAGACCAAACTCTCGACGACAAGTAGGGAGATTGCTTTGATTCGGACTCTCGTGTTCCTGGTCTGTCGATACAAAGTCTGCGGGTACTGTAAGACTTCATTTGTCATGATCACCGCCGAGAACAGACGAATCGAGGAAAAGCCCCGGGTCCAGCGAATCTCATCAACTCGAAGCAAGAACTCTTCTTTCTCCCATTCCTTTCCTGTCCTTAGCTACTTTTTCTGTCATTGTTTTTTCTCTCCTTTTTTAAAAAAACTTTCTTGACGGGTCTCCGCGGACTTGATTCTATCCGTACAGACCCTAAGTGTTAACGGGATAGATTGTTAGGAAGACACGGAGGGGAACGAAAGAAAAGAAAAACGAGGAAAGAAAACCAAAGAAAAAAGAAGAAGAAGAATAAAAATAAGAAAAGAAGATCTCCCAAGCCAAAGATATCCCCGGCCGACAGTTTACTGGCGGTAGGTAACCCCGTTGCTTCGGTTGCGGCGAGGGCTACGAGACGACCCCAGGGTCCTGTCTCCCTTTCCCGTCTCAGGGGCAATGTTTTTTTGGCCCTCTATTATTACTCCGTTAGTCCCGTTACCAGTTCTTTCCGGCTCGTGCCTTGGATTTTCCTCTATGGCGGGAACAACTTCCCCTTCCCCGGCTTAAGCCAGCCACTACCCTTTCCAGACCTCTCTTATCCTTTCCTGTCTTTCCCTGCCCTCTCCTCTAACTTCCCGTCCCTTCTCCCTCACTCCTCTTCCTCTCCGCCCTCTTGTCTCTGCCCTCCCCCCTCCCCCCTCTCCCCTCTAGTTCTAAGGTTTTCCCTGCCCAGTCCTTACCAATCCAACTTTCCCTAACCCTTGTTACTAGGAAAGAGTCCCCTGACTATTCTCACATCGTACCAAACCACATTCAATCACATTCCTTCTCGGCGAGGGAGTCCTATTGGGCCCTCGACTCTCCAAGCCCGACCTCCCCCAATATTATTATTTTTTATTCTTTTCCTTTTTCCCTCCCCTTCCAATGTCTCGATCTTCTTCCACTGGGGCCTCGAAGACTTCGCTCTCCGACATCCCCCGCCGTCCCGTCGAGTCTGACCCTTCTGAGGATTCCGACCCTCCCGCCGAGGTCACAATGGGGCTGAACTGCAGATGGCTTGTCAATGCTGGCCTGTTGGCCTTGCCCATCGCCATCACTCTGGCCGTCCTTTTTGGCCTCCAGGCCGGCCGCGAAGCAGTAGGGAAGCCGCCCTTGTTCGTCGACAATGGCATCAAGAGGACGCAGTATTGCCAAAAGGCCTTTGGTATACACCCGGAGTCGAGGGGACTGGAGTACACATGTGGGTTTTCTTCATTGCCCTGGAATATGAATCGAGAAGTTGGACTGACAAGAGACTCGTCACAGTGAATCCCAATCAGTGGGGATGGTCGGAGGGGGAACCTGGAGGGCTGTGCATAAATGTAAGTGGGAAGACGTGTTTTCTTTCTTTTTCTTCTTCTTTTTTCTTTTTTTTTATACCAACCCTCTTGTGTTGATCTGCTTCATCTTTTTGTGGCCACCCAAATCCAACGACTTGAAACAAAAACAGCCACATGCATCTTCAGTTCTTCCGTACCGTCGCTCATTATATCCCCCAGGTCACGTCCTTCAACAACCAAACCTACGCCACCAAATCCACGGCCCCGGAATTCTCCGTCACCTGGGAATACCCGCCCGGCCCGCTCACCCAGCCCGTCCATGCCTTCCCCAACATCAAAGTCGAGTCCACCGAGTTCCCCGTCCGGGTGCGGGATCTGGAGAGCATCAGTATCGATGTCGAGTGGACGTATGGTGTTGGCAATCGCACTGCCTCTACTACCGACGAAGATGAGCTGGCTGAGCACGAGGTCAACACCAACGTCGCCATCGACATGTTCCTCGACAGCAACAAAAAGAAGGCCAAAGACAGCACAAAGGCATCCTACGAACTCATGGTCTGGTTGGCTGCCATCGGCCCCGCTACCCATCCCATCGGTCTTAAGCAGGGTGCCATGGCTACTGAGATCATCAATGGTATCACATTGTATGTCTTTCCCCTTGATCTTTGTTTCCTTGTTTCGTGTTTTTCCTGCTTTCTGGGAGAATATATACCAACTCCGCTCTGACCATCTCAGCTCGCTCTACGTCGGACGGAACAGCCTCAAACAAAACGTCCTCACCTGGGTCGCCTCCGAAACCGTCGAGAAGTTCAACGCCGATCTCACCCCCCTCGTACAACGGGTCCTGAGCGGGACGGGGTCATACTACCCCCTGGATTCAGACTACGTAGGCTACATGGGCTTGGGGTCGGAGGCCTACCATTCCAATACCGCCGTTACCTTCCACGTTCCCCAGCTTGCCATAGACGTGCAAAGATCGTCCTGATTGCATAGCATCGGTCAGTGTCTGTTGATGTTGGCAAGTCTGGAGAACGTGTTGGTGTTTACCTTTAGCGAGATGGCAAGCTCCCTTGCCTGTATGCAAGCTCAGTTGGCTTTCGTACTGGTTTTTGTGGAGAGTATAAAAGCAAAGCAAATAGCACTCTTACGGCATGTTAGTCTAGGGTCTCGGATATCCTGTCTGGTTGATATGAGCACGCCGAGGAGGAGGGGTTGGGTCGTTGTATTGTTCAGCTTATACGCTATTCGCATCATGGGCCGTGGCGCTCGGGTCAGAACGGTTAATGGGGAGCGATGGATGGTCTTTAGGTAGCAGAGAACTGGCGGGAATCCTTGTGGCTTTTCTTCGCCTGGGAGGTTCAGGTTTGTATTGGTCCCCATGTTCAAATAAAGTTATCCGAAGGAATTGAATCCGGGTTGTTCTGTTCTGGTCTGCAAGACTGCAACGGAATACACAAGAAGTATCTGCGGCACTATGGAGCTACACCCGGAGGTCTTAAATTCATCCTATAGCACTCTTCCCCACATTCAACCGGCACTCTCCGACGTTCCGTAAATCTCCGATGTCCCACTCGGCTCCGGCTCCGGCTCCGGGCTCAAGACCAAGTCCCGGCTCCGGCCTGGGGTCGAGCCCCACCACCAACATGACAACAGGTTTAGAAAATGGATATTCTTATGGATACTTGCGCTTCGCAATGCATGACTTCAAGAAGATATCTGCCCTCCCAGAAAATTTTTGATGAACGGTGTGAGCTGCTGGCAATAGCGTGCCTGTTGGTGATTTAGTGCTTATAACTTGTAAGTTATGACGGGCCGAACATCTGATCCTAACGAATGTATGAGTATCGAACCGGTATTCCACCCGAAGCGGATTATGTACGCACATCCCAGGATCCGAAGAACAAAAAGCCAAAGCCTACGTAGATGCACCCGTCAGCACCATACGCCAGGAGACCACCACCAGCCCAATCTGGGCGTTGGGGTAGGCGGCGTCCGGTTCTCGCGGCTGACAGGGCCCGTTGTGACCGATGCAAGGCCTGCAACTAAGGGGGGTGACACAACTCTGCATTACCCGCTGATTACCAAGGTAACTAACTTAGTGGCAAACGACATATAAATGTAGGATTTGATTACGCTAGCTGCTGGCGTCTGACCGTCCCGTGAAGCTATATTCCATCTTTCCAATAGCACGCTGGCCCAGTCGGTTGGCCCGTCGAGTCTCGTCACCTTCTGCATAGCCTCGGTACAGTCTAAGCCAGTGAAAATTTGGTATATTTTGAAAATCCTTGCACATGGCTGGGTGAGGGACACGGAAGCTGCCCGCATCCCGAGGCTCACGTACGACGGTACTGACGCAAGAGGGAGATGTCCTGCATTCCTGGCCCGGCAGACAATCTACTATCTGTCTGTTTCTCGAGCATTACAATTTACACCTAGGTCGTCGGTAGCTTGAAAACATTTGTACGGGAGTCAAGACGGCGTTTACACTATCGGACGTAACGGAATTTCGTTGTAAGCAGTTTGATTGACAAAGAGTTGTTCGGTCGCTAGGTGAGAAACCAGGAGCAAGCATTGTCAGATAAAAAAGGAGGTAATGGAGAAGAAACAATTACCAGACAAACAGGTGGTAATGGAAAACATAAAGCATTGATACACTAATAAACTGAAGTCAGTGATATTGATTCGCTATTAGTACGCAACCAGGCTTCTCAGTGTAACGCTGTGATAAACTCAACTGCCACCTATATATTGGTTATTCTCGTGTTCGAACTGTAGTTGGTTTGTAGTAAGCAGGCCGAATAAGTGGTTACCTCGATTAATTTGTGTATATCTATAAGACATTTCCAAAGCATTCATATCATGAGAAGAGCTCTAGCCAGTTTCCTGAACTTCACAGCACAGTTGACAATGGGCAGAAGATGTAGAGCCTCTTATCATAGAGTCTTTTCCACGCAGCGTCGCTTAATAACTTAGAAGAGTAAATGGAAAGGTGCCATCTGGCATAAAGACCAGCGGCAGAAACCATACGTTATTCACAAGACCTGGCAATACTTTGACACGAGCCAGAGGTTTTCTCATTCCTATACCCTTTCTCCATTAAGATATCTGTTCTTCAAATCACAACGTCAGATCCCTAACTCATGACGGGTACCGGATCCCTTAGACAGAATCCAGTCTATAAGCACTTCCTAACACAGGTTCTTGAGAGAACATGATTCAACCACAACCCACACCAGACACCACAAGATCCCAAGAGATACCACACACTTCTACTCGATACTCATATCCAGCATTCTCAATACCAATACTAAGCACAAGGAAACAACAGAGCGGACAACATGTGCCGACTGGTAACACAACTTCACATCCCATGCGCAAATACGCCTTGCCTCCTCTCGGGAGAAGCCCGAAACACGGCAGTGTGTTCGCCAACAGGGGTATCAGCCCCGGCACGGCGTTCGGGTTTGGCGTCCCGTATCTATGCAAGGACTGCATCCTCGCAAAGGTCGCGGCGGAGGAGTTTGATTGGAACAGGGCGAGCGAGCCGGAAGAATGCCGCTGGATGGCCGTCTGGAGTGCGCGGGCGCAGGCCAGGAAGGATCGGGAGCTACAAGAGGCGCTGAATAGGTTGCGCACCTCGGATTTCCAAGCGGAGCAAGATTTGCGGGTGAATAGGGAACAGGGCAATTGTCGACGACACTCCGTATAGTTTGACCCTCAATTGAAGGGAGGTCACGGCAGGCAAAAATTGAAAATAAAAAGGAATACCAATACTTGTAATGTTACTTAGACCATGTTCGGGGGAAACAGTCCTCTCTATCACGTGCACGTCTTGTAATGAATCTCTCTGTCACGTAACCGTGTCGGGAAACATGAAAGAACTTGGTGAGGAACAGACGACGGGCTAAACAAATGGAGCCGACTTTCAAGATCCGTGTTGTGCAGCCAACCTGGTCCTGAGAAATCCGCAGAAGCTCTCAAATAAGCTCGCGTCATGACCTTCCCTCCAGCAGCAACGGACCGTCATACCGGCCCTCTTGATGTCCAAATCAATTTCGAATCCGAAAGCGCAGGGCCCAGACCCGTCAATCATGGCCTTCACGACACCGTCAAAAATCCCCCCTCTCTGCAACGCCACCTTCTTCCTCCTCCATGACCGACTCCACACGTTCTCCGGCGCCCGCCCGACGCCGCGCAGCTTCTGCTTATCCCAAGCCCAAGAGACGAGCTCGAGCGAGCACATCAACTCGTCGACCCGGTCCCCCATCTTCCCGACGCCCTGTTCGAGCGGGACGGTCGCGACTTCGGCGTCGAGCGGCGGCGGCAAGATCTTCTTCCACTTCTCGCCCTTCAGCCCCCTCGCCGCGCCGGCGGAGGGCCGCATGGGCGCGAAGCTCCACGCGATGGCCCACCGCCGCGTCCTGTTCCCCTGCACGAACTCGGCGACGGCGTAGTTCCCGACGCCCTTGTCGCGCAGCGCGGCGACCAGCGTCTCGAGGCTGGACTGCTTCCCCAGCATGGACGAGTACCAGCGCACCTTGTCCCGGGCCGCGAGCGATTCGTCCAGGATGCGCCGCACAAAGGCGACCTCGCCGCCCGGGGTGACCATCTCGGTGGGAGACCCCGTGCAGGCGGTGAAAGGGGGGCGGGACTTGTTCTGGGCCGAGGCGACCATGTCGGCTTCGGACTCGTAGAAGGGTGGGTTTGTCATGACGAAGTCGATGGTTGTTGCTGTCGTTACGGCGTCGAGGGGGAGGAGGGGATCCGTGGCGAGGCGGGGGAGGATCTGTATGCGGTGCTGGAAGTTGTTGCGCGCCACGTTGTTTTTGGCGTAGGTGAGACTCTCGTCGTCGATGTCTGGATAGACGGCCGAACGGGTCAGAGCCGACCTTTTGTTTTTCATTTTCATTTTTTCCCCCCTTTCCTTTCTCCAAATGGTATGCGCGGAACAAACGAACCTGTGGCGATGAAAGACCAGTCGCGCTGGGTGCAGCTAAGGAGCGGGTAGATGCAACTGGCACCGGTGCCAATGTCGAGACCCGTCAGCTTGCGGCCTGGTTCATCGTAGGATGAGCTGTCAAGCAGGTCCTTGAGCCAGAGAATATAATTGTGGCGATTGGGAACCTGATGGGGGAAATGTGTGAGCAAGAGTCAAGACTGCAGGGCGTCATCGATATAAGGGACATAAACGGGGCGTGAGGCGTGAGAGAAGCAACTTACGGGAGGACACAATCGGTCCTTGGGAAGTTCAACCTTTAGCCCAAAATGAGCATTGAGAAGCGTCTTGGTGAGCTGCATCACGGCTTCTGGTTCATTGAAGTCGAGATTCCCTCCCCGGAGTCTGGGTCACCAGTAAGATGTAAGGACTTTGATTGACAGGCATCTCATCGAGAACGAGACGAGCTTACAAGGCCTTAAACTGGGCATCTTCGCGTGCTAGCTGCCGGAAATCTGGCTCCGAGGCGTACAGCTGGCGGTAGTAGCCGTCTGCTTTGACGCCAGGCTCTGGTGGAGGTTGAGGTCGTACAGGCACTCGTGGGGGCAACGTTGGTGAGGGGGCCCCGTGGCCCCCGTGGTCCCTGTGGTGTGTCGTTGTTGATTCTTCTGACGGGCTGTTGTCGTCCGCATCCCATGGGCGTTTTTGTCCGCCCATACTTATACGGTGTGGCACTGGTTCATCTTCGTTGGTGGTGGTGGATGAAGGGCGGTTGAAACTTGAAACTGGTCAGTGGTCACTGGTGTGAGGTCACGGTTAAAACTGTGTCACGTGTGACTTTGAAGGACTCGATTCGAGTCACGTGCCTTGACACGGCAGAAGTATCATCAACGACACAGACCACAAACCACAAACCACGCAACTAGACAAGTAAGACCATGTAATGTTTCCCGTAATTGGACTATATAGACAGACGTGCACTGCATATACACCCGTTTTCCCCCGAGATAGTATCGAGTCGAAGAAAAGCGGTTCGTAACTTCGTTCATCAATCATCGCCCATGCGTGACTCGTGAGATAAGTCGTCGTGATGTATCTCTCACTCTTCCCGAGTCGATCAACGACCCAAGAGCAGAATCCTCCAGCGCCATCCATCCAGCAGTTTGATGTCCTTCTCGTCAATCTCCTGCCCGTCGTAGAGCTTGTTGGAAACAGACTTGACCCGCTTGTTGACCGTCTTGGCGACCATGAGCGACACCTCATTGGAGAAGACGTAAAGCACGGCAAACACGAAGAAGGCCATGCTCGCAAAGCCGCTGCGGCCCAAAACCGTGTCCTTGATGCGGGACAAGATCTCCCGGCTACGCGAGAACGCGTGCTCCATGTCGGTGACCGACTTGTCTTGCTCCTTCTCCTCGGGCGAGCGGCGGAAGAGGCGCTTGACGACAGGAATGACGGAAGCCCTTGGTCGGTTGTTAGCCTAGAAAACACGGCAACCGTAACTGCAGTTGTCCGTCAGGTGGAGAGAGGGGAAAAGAAGAACAGAAAAGGGAAGAAGAAATAGAGGCGCTTGGGCTGGACTCACACAAGGCCTCCAATCAGCCATTTCCTCCACCTATGCGTCTCGGCCTCCTTGATCATGTTGCGCACTTCCTTCCTCACGGCCGACAGATCCTGCGTAACACGCGCCGCTGTAACGCGAATCTGTTGGTCGAGCTCGGAGGCCTTGGCCCCGCCCTCCGCACGCTTCCTCTTCTTCTGGAGCGAGAGGTACTCTTGCAGAGCCATCTGCGCCCTGCCCCTAGCGGCGCGAATGCCCGGGGGCTCGGTGTCCACGGGCGCGGATAATCCCTGTGGGCCTTGAGGCACCATCGGCATCGGGGCGTAACCGGGTCCTGGTGGTGGCGCAAAAGTGCCCGGAGGAGGAGCAGAAGGAGGAGCGTTATGCTGGACAGGAGGAGGATACTGAGGATGGGGACCATCGCCTGGTGAGGAAGATGGGAACATGGCGGCCGGGCCGGACATCTGCTCGACGCCCGGTGTGGCATCCGGTGCAGGGCCGGTAGAAGGACCGAATGAGGGAGGACCGCCATAGACTTGGTCCGGTTGAGGATGAGGGGATGGATGGTCCCAAGGTCCGGGTCCGGGGGGGCCGCCGGGTTGAGAAAGGTCGTGAGGAGGGTACCCACTCCCGCCGGACATGTTGTAGTAAGAAGAGCTCTCGTAGGGCCCTGACGTTGGTGGGTTCATCGTTGAATGTAGGTTGAGAAGAGAAATACGCCGTCAAATGTGTGAGAGTTGGGTTGGGAACTGAGATGACGTTTACGAGTCACGGTGATGATTGACAATGGTGAACCAAAGGTACAAAACAAAAGCGCAGCTCGACTCGACACGGAACGGCACGACAACCGCACAAAAAGGCGGTGGCAGGTAAGGAGAAGCTGTTGGCGGCAAATAGTGGGGCGGATTAAGACACATCACCTCCAGGCGCCTAAAAACTGATCGAGGCACAGTGTAGTGTACTTGCCTAATAAGGTACAACGGTACAAGTAATTACGGTAGGACATGGATACATGACTCTGCTACGCCCGCAGGCTCACACGTGTAGGCAAGTCGGCTGTCGAGACTTTCCCGGCTACCTCAATAAAGAAGCTGCTAAAGAAAGGAAAGAGAGAATCAAATTAATATGCCAATCTCATAGACTCTATTTACTCTATTTATATACTTATTATATACTATATAGTTTCATTTGGCGCCACGGCCTGCTCTCTTTCTATCTTAGTATTCTCGTCGTGTCGTCGTTGCTACCTATAAGGGCAAAAACGCTTTGATATTATGGCTCTGGATGGGGCAGACAGTCGATTACTAAGCACCATGGTGCCTTAATAATGCCGCCCCAGTGCGGGCGGTACAAGGTAATTCAGTATCCGTACCCACCTTTTCTTCATCTTCTGCCACCCCCCATACAAGGACCTCGACGCCGGCATTAAAGACACCAGGTCGAAGCCCGGCACCATGTCCAACAACAACGCCAATTCCCAGCCGTCGCGGTTTACCCCGCAGAACCAGACGACGCACGAGCGCCTCGCCTCCAACACGGTCGGCCTGGTAGCGCTTTCGGACTTTCGCAAACGCCGCGCCGAGGCGCTCGAGCAACAGGAACGGGAGGCCCACGAGGCCGCCATCGTCAGCGGCGGCGGACGCTCGTCAGCCCTCGCCACGCCGGATCGATCCCAGACCGCGACGCCCAACAGCAACAGCAGCAACAACAACAACAACAACAACAACAACAACAACAACAACGCCACAACGACGACGACGACGGCGACGAAGACTACTAATACTACTACTGCGACGACAACGACGACGACGACAGACGGCTCGGGCGAAGGCGTGACGCGGCCCGCGAAGAAGAAGAAAAAGAGGGCGGCCGTGACGAGCAAGTTGTCCTTTGCGTGCGAGGACGATGATCAGGACGACGAGGAAGCGCCGGGACCTCTCGCCCGGAAACCCATGACGGGGGAGAACAAGGAGAAGACAAAAACAGGGGGTGGAGGAAACGGAGCAGTAGTAGGCAGGAGCGAGGCCGACGACTACTCCGCGGAAGAGGAGAACAAACCGCGGGTCATTGTCAACAAGTCGGTGGGCATCATCCCGAAGCCGAGGACCAAGGCGGCGTTGCGGCGCGAGGCGGCCGAGCGGGAAGCGCTCCGGCGCGAGTTCCTCGCCATCCAGGAGGCTGTCAAGAATACGGAGGTGGCCATCCCTTTCGTCTTCCACGATGGCACGGATATCCCCGGCGGCATGGTACGGGTTAAAAAGGGCGATCACGTCTGGGTGTTCCTGGACAAGAGCCGCAAGGTGGGAGCCCACCTCGGGGTGGGCGATAAGAAGAAGTGGGCGCGTATTGGTGTGGACGATCTGATGCTCGTCCGAGGCTCGGTCATCATTCCACATGTGAGTTTCTATCGGAATTTGCATTGCTGTTTTGTTTCTTCTACTCTTGCAGTTCTTCTTCTTCTTCTGTTTTCCCCACTCTCCCCCCTCTCGACATGCCTTTTTGTCTATCGCAAACCCGATTGCTCGGCTGACTTCTTCTTGCCCCGTCTATGTAGCATTACGAGTTCTATTTCTTCATCATCAACAAGACCCTCGCTCCCGGAAATCGTCGCCTCTTCGACTACTCCGCCGAGGCTCCCCCGACACCCCCCGTGCCCGTGCCCGTGCCCGTTCCCATCCCCGAGAACACCAGATCCCCCACCGTCGCGAGCGACGAAGAAGCGTCGTCGGCCGCCACACCGCCACGAGAGGGACTCACAACGGCAGCGGCCCTGAAAGCGGCGGCGGCCAAGGCGTTGCCCGACATCAAGACGCTCGAGGGTGCCGGGGACGACCCGTCCTTCACCAAGGTGGTCGACCGGCGGTGGTACGAACGCAACAAGCACATATTCCCCGCTAGCACCTGGCAGGAATTCGATCCGGAGAAGGACTACCGGTCCGAGGTGCGCAAAGATCTGGGTGGGAATACGTTCTTTTACTCGCGGTGAGGGAGTTGCAGTGGGTGGGGGGGAGGCGGGGGACGGAAAGATCAAACAACTCTGTGCTTCCCCCGGGAAAGCGAAGGAGTTTTGTTTTGGTTTGTCTCTTTTCGTTTTCGCTTCAACTTTCTGGTCTCTCCCTCTTCTGGTTTTGTTGGGTTTGGTCGTCGCGGAGAAAGAAGAATTACGGCGGTGTCCGTTGAAAAAGAAGAAGAAAAAAAGGGGGAAAAAAAAGGCATGTGCACAGACTGCGGAGATGAAACGTTCAGCATGCTTTTGAATCGGTACATTCAATAGCAGATCGATCGAAGCAGGGCAAAAAAGACGAACATACCTTTTTTTCTTCTTTTTTCTTTTTCTTTTTCTTGTTTACTTCTACTTTCCTTCAGCCGACCAAGATCTTACCCACCAGAGCGGCGGCAGCGAGGACCCACCACCCGGGCCAGAGGACGAAGAGAAATATGCCGTTGGCCATGGGGCCGAGAATGGTGAGACCAATCTCGAATTCGAGTCGCCTGCGGAGCCGCCGTGCAAACCTGGTTTTCCCAACGCTGACCAGGGCGCGGCAGCCGAGGTACACGATGTTCCTGACGACGAGGCCGAGGTTATAGGCGGCGACGTCCCTGACGACGAGGAGGACGTCCTTGGAGACGAGGATGCCCAGGACGGCTAGGGTGTAGGCCTGCATGACGAGGAGGCAGGTGGCTTGGCCGAAGACGTACTGGTAGCGGAGGATGGGGGAGAAGGCGGGCTCGATGAGGGAGATGAGGCTGGAACGTTCGGGACGGGTTGGGATGGGTTCCCGGCGTGTGGCCGGGGCGATCACGGAAGCGGATTTCATGGTCGGGGTGGTGACGATGGTTTTGGGGATGTTAGGGTTCGACCGGCGAGGAGGAGGTTGTGATGTTCGAAGGTGAAGATGTTGGCAACGTGTTCCTTTGCTGAGTCCACCTGTTGTCGAGATGAACGGGACATATCATGACATTGGCGAAGAAGAAGAGTATGCATCTTGGTTTGTCCTTTCTTTCTGTGGGGGGAAACCCGGAAAGAGGGGGCAGGGAGAGAGTGGTGGAGGGTCTACTTGAATGAGATATATACTCCCGTACATACGTTGTATGCTCTATTTACTTACGTCGTAGGAAGTCGGAAGCATGACCCCACTGGATGGAGTAGGGGGGTGCAACGGTATCCAGGGTGCAGGGATGGGTTTTCCGCATTCCGAGTTGGCCCCGTCTAAGGTATCGACTGGACGCATCGTAGTCCGTATGCTATTCGTACATGTACATAGCTATGCCAACGCTATGGGCCTTTGGGAGTTGTCAAATTGAAGCCATACAGGTGCATATTCACGGACAAAGCGGTGGGGACTAGTCCGATGACCTGCCAGACGATCAATGTCATTAATTAAATGATGATCCCACCTGAGGCCACCTGAGCTTCCCCATAGCTCTGACTAGAGACACAGGGAGGGTCGCGGTAGAATCGGGAGGAAAGATTTCGTCAGCCAAGTAATTCCGAGAAGTAGCCGAACAAGGAAGGGCCCATTACCTCATAGCCTTGTCGTTCATTATGATTACTGTTCCCGAATAAGGAATTCATGATGACTTTTCCATATTCCTTTTCAGACCAAGTTGAGTTGTGACTATAATTCTGTGTGTTGTTGTGCTGTTGTGCTGTTGTGCTTTCCTCTGTGGTAAAGAAGGTACTGTACAACGTACTGTTTGTTAGAGCCTAATGACGTTATGCGACCGAATTGGGTCGAACACAAGCGATGCCAATCGTTGGTCTAGACCCCCACACTAACATGAGGTTCAGCTTCATTCTCTTAGGTACCTATTCGCAGACACGAAGTTCTGCTGTCTTCGATACCCAATTGCCCTACTTGTATTAGGTACTCTGCATTTTTTCTTTCCTTTTTTTTTTTTTTTTTTTTTTCTCTTTGGATGGCTAGACAGACATCCAAGCCTCCTTTTTTTTGTGGTTTTCTGCACCTTTCCCCCGCCCCCAACCAAATTCTACCCCTTGCTTTCATTTTGGAACCCCTCCTTTTCTTGACAGCACTCTCTCTACACGTATTGCCAAACAAACACACTCCAGGCATGCCTATTAGATGACCAACTGGTTATGCACGTGGTTCGGCCTTATTGACTCGTTCGCTTCTTCACCAATTGCCGTAGAAACAGGGCCCTGCGGCCATTTTTCTTCCTTTACACTACAGTCGCTAATACGGTAATACCCCTAACATGTTGATTCGTGCGTGCAGAAAAGAGCAGCGATGCATGCTACTTGGCCAAGGAGGGGGTGTGGGATGCAAGGTAATACCTACGATACGGAGGAGGCGTTCGTCTCGAAGCACAACACCGCACAAGACAATCTCAGGTCCATTCGTGGAGACAGACAGTAGCAACGTGGGCCGGACGGCGGGGTGATTCGCCGGATCGAACGTCCCGGTAGCGCGTATGGATACAGGATACAACGTACTACACTACAACAAGGGACGTGCTGCGTCTGTAAGTGGGTGAAGGTTGCGATGAAGGTGGGATATAGGTCCCGTACCGTTTTCCTATTCGCCCTATCCTTGTCGCGATAGTGGGTGGTGTGTTGGCAGGGCGAAGCATGTCGGGTCGAGGGGACCATGTTGTCCCAGACTAGATGTGACTGGCTGCGCATAAATACCTTAATAAACCCGTTGACTTTGTTCGGAACGTTGGGTTGCGGGTTGGATCGTGGACGAGGCCCACGAGGCGGGGTTGGTGCGGGTTTTGAGAGCGAATGAGTGATGAGGGTATCACCACGGTCGTTTCATGGGCCGTCGGATCAATTCGTGGCGTTCGGTTCAGGCATTGGGCACTGGACCACTGGTAGCTTCATGTTGTTGACTTTTGGCTTCATCTGACCCGTATCCTAACATACAATTTCCTGGGTCCTGCACTGATTATCGGAGTTCGGCTTGGCTACCTAACGAGAGCTTAAGTGGAACACGAACTGTGAACATGGCAAGACTTGCGAAAGGGGCACCTCCGAAGGCGAGTCAAGTCGACGGAGCCATTCCGTTCAGATCCCGGCGGACGGTGGACCGGCCCCTCTCCCGGTTTACAAGCCGATTTTTGGTTCCGGATTACGGAGTTCCCTGGCTCCCGGTCCTGACGTTGTACCATGTGGCGAGTTCGACGACCGAACCAGGGTCCAGGCTCCGGGGGAAGAGAACACTGGCACACTGTTGTTGAGAACTGATAAGGGCCCTTGTTTGCAGGTGGAATACCGCGCAGCTGCCCAAAACCTACCACACCTGGACTAACCGTCGACTCGTTGATATGTATCCGTGTCTGTCAGCGGGGTCCGGAGTCCGGACATAAACACCGAAGCGGGGTTCGGAAGGTCTCATCAGTGGCATCGGCGAGAACGCCGACCTCCCTACACTAAGACTAATACGCGACTAGCACGCTAGCTGGGGGAGCGAAGTGGATATAGATGCAAGAAGCGACTGGTGGGCAAGCCTCATAGGTATTTGTCATGCCGCATGCGACATGTTGGGCGGGCAAAATCCCGCCCTCGTCAATCATCATGCTCATGATCGTCCACCCCCCTCATACTCTCACACAATCTACAAACTGAAACAACCTCCTCATCAGCATTGCCTTCTCTATCAAAACTACGAGCTAAACAAACTGTCATCACAATGGCCGCCTCACCTCTTCCCCCTCATCTAGTCATCGCACACGTCAGCACGACCACTCCATCGGCCCGGAGTCGCGTACGTACGACCAGATCTCGTTGCCTGCTTTCGCCGCTCAACGTGGTTTGCACCGTTGGACTCTTGTATGACCCAGCTGCTAAGATGAACCCCGTGTATAGTTTCTTGAGATCTTCCCTCCCTTGGCCACCCACTGCAAGGAGAGTGAGCCCGATACCCTGAGCTATTACTTCTTCAACAGCACGTCAGAGGACGACCACAGTCTCTACGGCTTCGAGGCGTAAGGAAACCCCCGCCCCCTAGACATCTAAACGTGGCGCTCTAGACAAGACTAGGCAAAGAGTCAAGACCACATGCGTCCGACCAGGTTCTCGAAACGCGCCGAGTCCTGAACTCCTGACTGACTGACCGACTTCACTTACTGACTGGCACCCTCACGCAGCTACCCCACCAAGGCGGCGCTGTTCGACGTCCACGCGACGTCAGACGTGTACAAGAACCTGGGCGCCATCGTGCAGCAGGAAAACCTCTGCGCCATCGACGTGGACCTGTTCAAGCCCGTCGGCGGCTTCATCCTGCGCGGCGGCCAAGTCGAGCGGCCGGTCGGCGTGGTCCTCATCAACAAGTTCCCGTCCGGCTCCTCCCCCGTTTCGGGCGACCGGCTCAAGGAGTATGCGCGGTACGTGGAGGGGCAGGAGAAGGAGGGCTGCCCCACGTTCGTCGTGATGGAACACGAAAAGACGGGGGATGTCTGGACGTTTGAGAGGTATACGACGCGCGAGTTTTACGAGCAGACGCACCGTGGGTCCAAGGCGTTTGCGGATCTGTTTGGGGAGGTGCAGGCTGGGTCGACGGCCAGTGAGTTTACTGAGGCCAATATTGGGTTCCTCTTAAGATAGGTTAGGTTGTTCTACGGGGGAGGGGGGTCGATTCTGGTCAGTGGGTTAGTTGACGGACAACTGCTTTGCTCACTGTAGAGTTGGGCTTGTAGATTTGCCTTGGTCCGCCCGAGTCCCTGACGCAAATAGCGAGACAGTTGAGGACTGGCAAAGTACCGTTTTCCCCGGCAAAAAAAGAAAAATCAAGCCAAGAACCACAATGGAGCATCAGGGGGTGGAAAAACTTTCACACAAGGTATCGGAGTCGGAGTCAAAGTCAGACTCGTAGTCTACGACATTAGCATCCGTCAGATCAGTCCCACGTCGCGGAGGAAAGATGGCAGGCAGCTCGATGAGTCCCCGTCCGGCAAGGTATCGCAGAGCCGCCCGCATTCTCCTTGTATTACTCCGCGGCGGATCACGACGAAGCCTCAACCTGCCCACGATAGTACGGACGGCGGCGGCGCGGTTCTCCAAGGCCATCATGTTCCAGAACCGCCGCAGGACGTCCACTTGCGCATGGTCTCGCTGCCCCCGGAAGACGCGGGCCAGTCCGACGAACATCCACTGCACGTAGTCCAGCTCGGGACGACAATGGGTCTGCACGCGGGGCAACAGCTCGAGAGCGAAGCTGGCGACGGCGAAACCTAGCTCGGGGGAGCATCCCAGGGCGCGATCCCGGTCGAGGAGGCAGCAGAGGGAGAAGAGGTGCCAGAAGATGTCGTGGACGGTGGTGGCGCTGGTGGCTGGGGTGCGGGATGTTGTTCGTCCCGCGGCGTGCTGCTGCTGCTGCTGTTGCTGATGATGGTGATGTGACAGGAGGAAGCGAAAGCGTTCGAAGAGGTGGAAGAAGCCGTGTCTGACGAGAATGTCGAGGTTTTGGAAGAGGAAGGTTGAGGCGGCGAAGAGCGATTGGATGAAAGGCTCGCCCAGGTTGATCGGAGGGGCCGCCGATCGGGGCCTGGATCCGCGCACGTCTAGGTCCGGGCTGTAGTCGGCTAGATGGTCGGCGACGCGGAATTCTCGACCGAAACGACCGCGCCTTATGCTGTTGCGGGTCCGGGGGAGGTGGGTACGCAGGTGGGAATACAGAACGGTGGAAGTGCCTCCGGTCGCTAAGTGGACGGTGACGATGGGGTCTCGGTGTCGGTCTCGGTGTCGGTCTCGGTGTCGGTCTCGGGCAGAGGCAGTAGGAGGAGGGTTCTGGGAGGGCATCGAGTAGTGAGGAGGTGCATTGGGGAAAGGGAAGGGGGTAGAGGCGTTGTAGTGTACGCCAGGAAAGGAGCCGGCACCCGATTGGCCCTGTTGGGGCGGCTGAGGCGGTGGGTAAGAATAGGTGGTGCCGGGAATGGGGAGAATGTTGTACGCAACGTAGCCCGGCGGCGGTTGCGGAATGTGGTGGTTACTGGGGTTGATTCGGGCGTTATGGTTGTTGTTCGTGAAGACGTTGAGGAGATGCGGCGGGTAAGGACCTGAGGGCGGAAGCCATGCTGGGTATGGACCGTATGGCGGGACCGGGTGGAACATAATCAGTCTCGAGATCTTATACCTGGTCTCTTATTTCTTCCCCTCTGATTTTTGCCGTTTTCACTGGACTTTATCGTGCTCTTACATCCGAGGCCGAGATTGCGATATGATGGAGAAATGAATAAGATCTTAAGTAGAGCGGATAATGAGGTAGGCAGCGGGCTCGTGGAGGAAGGTCAAGGAAGCCTGTCTATGTCTATTTCTAGTCATGGTTTCCACTTGTTTGATATTGTTTCTTTGCGAGGGCAAATAAGTAATGTATAGTACGGGAGATCCGAGGTTTGCTGGTGAGGGACAAGGTGAGGAAGAAAGGGATGAGAGTAAGAGCGAGAGAGTGACTAAGTGAGAGTCGGCCTAAAGTGAGACTGGGAGAAAGCAAAAAGCAAAGGCAAAAGCAAATCCATACTTGCTTCACCGTAGCGGTGTGAGTCAGCGCCTCTTAAGGACTGAAACACGCCTGGGTCGCTAAAGAACAGCCCTTACCCCTATGAGCCCGCCCACCAAACCTCGCTAGCTACAACCTAATTTTACCAATTTTACTAATTTTGCCACTAATTTTTGCTACCTTGCTCACCCCGCACTCCGCACTGCAGTTCGCTTTCCCAACCTTTCCCACTTACAAGGCGCATTTTCATCTCAACGCTCACATCAAGGTGGAGGCCTCTCCTTCCTCTCCCTCCTCTCCCACCCTTTCTATATGGCCAACGGTCGGCCTTCTATCTTCAGGCAGCGATAACCTGGATACCTAGTCTCCATGAACGCCACCGCTAACCACCACTGGTGCCTGCCCGTCCTCCCCCCTGCAAGCCATGGGAGAATCCCGTCTCTTTGGGTCGGTCCTTGTTCCTTGTTCTCTGCAGGTCCCCTGCGCGTCCCCTGCAAGGCTGCCAAATAAGCAAATGGGGATTTGAGGCAACTGCCAAGGGCACATATAACGAGCAGGGGAGCTCATGACATGGCGCCAAGGTATCCTGTTCAACAGGCACTGCCCACTAGTCAACCACCAAGACCCATGCCATCAGCCATCTCGAGCTTCTTGTGCACATACTTTATGAGTTGTGAGGCCAAAAGGTTATGTTATCCCGTTTGGCGTTTTTCTTTTGCTGCTGCCTGTATGAATACGAGACGGGCTAATTTAAGATGGCGCCTTTCCCTTTCTCCTCTGAGTCCTCTCCCTCGGGCCTCTTTCTTCCTTTCGTCTTCCAAGTTCCAACGCTTCTTTTCTTCTCTTCGAGTCTTCTGTCTACGCTACTTCGGACACGACACGCATATCGTCCCATCCAACACTGCGTACAACTGAATCAGCACCTCATCCCGTGACCGCAGACGCGCTACTTGTTGCTCTCACAGTCTCGCAGTCTCACTGCCAGTCGTCCACCCCCGCCCCCCGGGCCGCCCACCATGGACACCATCCACAAGCAAGAATTCAATGTCCGCGACCTTGGCACTCGCGCTGTCACCCTCTTCCCCTCCAGTGCTCAGGTCGTCCGTGAGGTCAAGAACGTCTCCCTCCACGTAAGTTGATTCCCCAGTGGCCCGCCCGCCATAGTATTTTCTACCCTCTTCACATGCATACGCTTCTTATTTTCTTGGCGCCGGGCGCCATTGTGCGCATTATGTCTCCTACTAACGACTTTCCGTCTTACAGCCCGGCACCAACGAAATCACCGTCTTCGGTCTCACCCCCACCGTCGACGAGGAATCCGTCAAGGTAGAGGGCACCGGATCTGCCGTCATCTCCGACATTGCCGTCGAACTGCTCCCCAACCGAGACATTTTTGAAGAGTGCCATCCCGAATTCGACCAGGACGAGACTGACGCCGACGATGACTCGGATACTGAACCCGACGCCTTCAGGACTGAGTTTGGCAGCAGCAGCAGCCGGGATGACAACAGTAATCCCGAGCTTCAGGCCGTGCGCGAGAACATGCAACGTTTGCGCGACCAGCAAAAGAACGCCAACGAACTCCTCCTGAGCGCCGCCTCGCGCCTCAAGATCCTCGACGCTTATACCACCCAACTCGATCGCAGGACCCCCGTCGACATGACCGACCTTATGGCCACCTATCGCGCCGAGCGCGAGAAGGTCTTCCAGGACCATATGGAGGGCACCCTCAAAGAGCGTGACTTGTCGCAACAACTGAACAGCCTCATCGCCGAGGAGAAACGCCTCGTCGCCCGTCGGGACGCCGAAGCCCGCAAGGCCGCCCGGAAGAAGCAACAGGAGGCCAAGGCCAAGCAGAAGGAACTGGACAGGAAGAACCGCCGGAAAGCGGAACACCGTCGCGAGAAGGCTCGCCTTCGCGGGGAGTGCGAGAGGTTCTGGCCGCGCTCCTGCTACGCCGTCCGCATCACCCTCGATGCCGGCAATTTCACCCCGCTGTCTTCCCGTCGCAGCTCGCTCGCCGGCGAAGCGGCCTTTGTCAAGCCCTCCCAGTCGCCATCCCAAGAGTTCGGAGTCGCCGCTTCTGCTGCTGCTGCTGCTGGCTTGGCCGATGACGAGACGAGCGCCGGCCTGCAGTGCGACCTGGTCCTCACCTACGTCACCCACTCCGCCTTTTGGTCCCCGAGCTACGACCTCCAGCTGTCGACCACCACAAACTCGGCCGCTCTGTGCTTCGACGCCCAGCTCACCAACACCACATCCGAGACGTGGTCCGGCTGCAAGGTCACCCTCTCCACCTCGCAGGCCACCTTCTCCGGTCTCAACGACGCCATCCCCACCCTTAAGCCCTGGCGAATCAAGCTCGCCCCCCGCTTCGTCCTCAACAACACCAGCACCAGCGACCTGGCCAACAGCCGCGAGGAAATCGAGCAGAAGCGGAAAGTGAATGCCGCCCAGTCCCAGGCCGCCGCCCCCTTGAAGTCCCGCCGGTCTCTTTTTGGCTGGCCCAAGAACGCTGGCGTGAAGGAGAAACAGGGAGCTCGGCCTCCTCCTCCTATCCCCACGGGCTTGGCCCCCCCTCCGCCCCCCCTTCCGAGCGGCGGTGCCCTGTTTGGTGCCTCCCGCCCTGTTCCCACCGCAACTTCCAGTCGCGCGTTTGGGGCCTCCGTCCCCTTCTCGGCCCCCCCTCCGCCCCCCGCCGCCGAAGGCTCTTCTATGAGTCGGGCCGAATTCGCCACATCCGATTTCGGTGGCAGCCGTGACGAAGACGAAAACACCATCCTCAACTTCCCCCGACCGGAGCTCGAATTCCAGGAGTCCCTCGTCGAGGAGACGGGCCTGACCACGACGTACGACCTTCCCGGCGTGAAGACCCTGGCCCCGCGCTCCACCGCCACCAAGCAGCGCATGGTCCGCCTCCAGCTCTCCAACGTCGCCTTCAGCCATACCATCGTGGCCAAGTACAAGCCCGTGGCCTACATCCAGGCCCGCCTGTGCAACAGCAGCACCATCGCCCTGCTCCGCGGTCCCGCCAGCCTGACCCTCGACGGCTCCTTCATGGGCCGCACCTCCCTCCCGCGCTGCAGCCCGGGCGAGAGCTTCACGCTCTCCCTGGGCGTGGACCCGGGCGTCAAGGTGACCTACCCCAAGCCCGAGATCCGTCGCACCAAGGCCGGCCTCTTCGGCGGCCAGGACAACGCCTTGTACACGCGCGTCGCCATCATCTCCAACACGCGCGCCGCGGGGAAGCCGGTGCAGATGAAGGTGCTGGACCAGGTGCCTGTTTCGGAGGACGACAAGGTCCGGGTCGAGGTCCTGCGGCCGAGGCCGAACGGCCTGGCGGGCGCGGGCGCGAGCACGGGCGCGGGTACCGGCGTGGTGCCGTACGGTCCGCCCGGCGACTGGGGGAAGGCCACGGCGTCGCTGAAGAAGGACGGCGAGGTGGGCTGGGACGTCACGCTGAACCCGGGCAAGACGGTCAAGCTGGAGCTCGAGTATACGATTGCCGTGCCGCCGAACGAGTGTGCCACGGAATGCTAGTTGTTGAGCTTTTTAGGTCAGGTGACGGTAGCAAGAGGGTTTGACGAGACGAGGACCTGGGGCGCAAAGAGGAAGAAGATGACAGTGGTGTTATTCGATAATGGTATGGTAACAACTCTGCCGATGGAGAGAGATGCGTGCACTACTAGATGCATGCACTAATGAAGATCAAAACGGGATAAGTATGGGATATGGGCGTGGGTTTCTCAATGTTCTCTTTGCGTTCTTTCAAACACCTGTAGATTTCCTGTACAAATACAAAGCACAACGACCCATCCGGACTTCTTCGTTGCAGGCCCAGGTGAAGGGGGGGTCGGGGCGGTTTGGTCGTCGAGGGTGTCGTCGTGGCATTTTACGAGTCCTACCCAGGGGGATTTCTCAAGCACCCGTCCTCATAAAGATATTAGACGGCAAAGTCCGTTTGCTCCTAACCTCCTCATCAACAGTCCCGTACTCCATCTCCTCTCCCACCTGCCTGAACCCGAGTCTGAGATACACGTGCCGTCCCATAGACGACGCCTCGGTGAGGCACTCGAGCCCTCCCCTCGCCCTGGCCTCCTCGACACCCCACTGCACCAGGCGCGTGGCGATGCCCCTGCGCTGGTACTCGGAATGCACGGCGCACATATCCAGCACCATGACCGCGGGCGGACTCGCAGCGGCCGCCGCCTTGTCCTTGACGACGCGAATCCGGTCGGCGTGCAGCGCCGCGTCCAGCTGGCGGCAGAGGCGCTGGTCGGCTTCGCTCCCCGGGTAGAGATCCTCGAGGTCCACGGCCTGGGCCAGGTCCTCGGCGGGCCGGTCGCCGTAGCCTTCGACGACGGAAAGCTGGACCCAAGTGGCGATGCCGACGATGATGCGCTTGGCGTCGCCGCTGCCGTCGGCGGGGACCGCGGGGTCCGGGACGGTGGCCTTGAGGAAGACGATGTTGGGCCTCCCGTTGCGGTCTTTGGTGATGGTGCGCAGGCGGGCGGCTAGGCGGGCGGCGCAGCGGGCGTGGCCTTCCGGGGTGTCCCAGCCTGGGTTCATGTGTGTCCAGATGCCATCGTTGGCTTGGGTGCCGAAGGCGTTGGAGATGCAGTTGAAGGAGTCGAGCAAGTCCTGTTCCTCGGTGGTGGGTTCGATTCGGATGTCTTGAGAGGCAGACATGGTTTGATGTCGTGTAATTTCTCGCCGATTTCGATAAGTAAGAGGTGAGACGTCTAGGTGATGTTGAAAGGTTGAATACGTTAATTATGGCGATGATCTTTTAAGCTGCCGAGTTGAACGAGATGAACATGAACACTTGGCAGGGGGGTGAAATTCCTTTCTTAACCCTTCCCCTCCTCATGCCGTTGAGTGCGCCCTTTGTAAGTCTATGGAATGGGTCTTTGAGTGATTTTCTTACTAAGAGGAAAGCCGACATTATGGCCCTTTTCGATCCAAGTGGAAATTTAGCTTGGTCCAAGTCGCATTCAGGGGTCAAGGTGGAGGTCGTCCTTTTTTTTTTTTTTTTTTTAAAAAAAAAAGGGGGGAAATGTTTTTTTTTTTCTCTTATTTTACAAGACACCAAGCGCACTTATCCAAGGATCGGTAGAACTCACTTACACGGTATGTACGTCTCTTAATGAACGGGGGTAATAACGCTGATCAGGACTTTGAGGATAATGCATCATGACATCGTGAGGCTCGCCAATATCTCGGTCAGTGAGGAGAAGAAAAAGGAAAAAAAAAAAAAAATAAGAAAAGTCTACGTGGAACAGGGACAACCGGCAATCGTGCAGATCAGAGACGAGAGATGGGAGTACGACGTCAGAGGCTAGGGTCCATCTTGGCATGAGGTGGACAACCCATCAAGAGGCATCTTGCAGTATGTATGCAGCGTGAAGTCTGTATCATGTATGCAGCTTTCCAAGAGCAAACCAAACTTGCAAGCAAACTAGGAGAGCGAGGTAGTCTTGACTCAAGTTTATCATGACAGGCAGCAAAGGTCATGGCCAAAGATGGCTACATGTAAGTAACAGATGAAGGCATCGCCGCATTCCGAACGATGACCTGGTGGCAACGGAGCTTGAGGTTTCTTGTTGCACGACCGGGAAGACGACCATCTCGTCTGCTTAATACAGATGGTTCTTCTCGGCTCCGAAGAGGAAACATTTTAGATATAGGCTGGCTACATGAAAGCCTTCCGGTCTTGACACCGGAGCCTCATACATTCGCTCTCTTCTTATTGCCAGCAGATACGGGCCCAATACCAGTTACAATGCCAGCAATGCAGTCCGTTACCTCGAATAACACTCGACCCCTGAGAAAGGAACACCTAAGACAAAGTCAACGATGCCAGAGGCCATATAAATGATGGGATGTTGGTGTATTACCTCCCCCGTTGGCTTCTGAGGAGGACAGTCAAAAAGAAGTCATTGAAGGCGAGCGTCCTCCAGTGTCGAGTTGAGAGTATTCTACGCCAAAGACACGCCCTTTCACTCGTCAAGTTGCAAGACATCCCAAGAGTATACTTCAACCGAATAAGACCCATCTGGTCGTCCGACTATATTGCTTGAAACAACATTCCCAAAGGTGGACTACATCTGATATCTATATGACCTGTGCTGGCTCTGGCTAGACACAACAGGGACGAAACATACCACCAGAGAATGTGCATCCGGTACGCCAAAGTCCGGCCCACCGCGCTCTGCGGCAACGAGCACTGGACAACCCTATCCCTCGACAAGCGCAACTTCCACGACAGCCTCTGGAACCTGCGCTTCCACACCGCCACCTCGCGGCCCTACTGCCTCGCCCACCCGGACCAGCGCGCCATCCCGCCCTACAAGATCCGCGGCACCACCGGGCCCCCGCGCGACGAGTTCTGGCTGCTCTGCCCCCTCGCCCGCCCGCGCCCCGGGTACGCCCTCTACGACGACGACGTCTCGCGCGTCTTCGACCGCCTCATCGCCACCCACGAGCCCATCTGCCCCGCTGCTGCTGCTGCCGCTGCTGCCATGGTTCGCCGTGATGAGTGGTTCTGGGACGACCCGGACGCGTTCCTCGAGTGCGAGGGGTGCGTGAGGGCCCATGCGGCCACCGAGGGGTTGGATAAGGAGGGACCCCTGGCGCATAGGCGGCGGATTAGGGAGTGGAGGAAGTATTGGGGGAGGCAGCCGCTGGATCCGCGGTGGCAGTGGTTTAGGAATTTGTTGAGGGAGTTGAGTAGGCTTTTGCTGGAGGAGGCGACGGCTGCGCGGCCGAGGTGAGGAAGAAGAAAAGGTGAAGGAAAGGGGGCGAGGGATTTGAATATGGTATGTCGCTTCTAAAGGAATACGAGTGTTAAAATAAGATGATACTCGCTCACCGCCGGTAGCCAGGGGTAACGTAAAGGCTACTGGATTCAACAAGGCGGTCCAAGGGGAACATGGAGTCGATGGAATGAATCACCACGTCCCCAATCAAGCCAAATCCAAAGTCAATGCGAATGAACGGGGGCTATCGAAGAAGATCAATGAGTAAATCAACTCATAAAGTCCATTCCGAGTGCGCGAGCTGGTCGCCTCTGAAGACTAAAGACAAAAAAGACCACAAAGTAAAAAAGAGACGTCGTCTCGAGAAAATATATACAAGAGAAGAGTAAATAAATACAGATTTGTCAAACCAGCCCGATCATGTACGGTTTTCTAAAATGTTGAGAAAAGAACAAGAAAGGTAGCATCCAGTGGCATCAAATCAAGCCCATCACAGCAGAGCAAACAGGATACCAGCAGCGGCAACGACGTACTCGACGCCCGAGCCGAGGCGCGCAGCAGCGTTAGGGACCTCGACGGGAGGCTCGCTCGTGTCGGTCGGAACCGCGGGGACGGTGGCGTCGGGCTGCTCGGGCTCGCCGGGGAAGATGGGCTCCGGCTCGGTGGGCTGCTCGGGCTCCTCGGGAACTTCAGGCTCTTCTTCTTCGGGCAACTCAGGCTCCGGCTCCGGCTCCTCGGGGAATTCGGGCAGCTCCGGCTCGGGCTCAGGCACCTCCGGGAATTCAGGGAGCTCCGACTCAACGGGGAGCTCCGGGACGGGAGAAGAAACCTCGGGGATGGGAGCGGGAACCTCGGAGACGGGGGGCTGGGGGATGACGGAGGTGACCCAGCTGCTGGTCTGGGTGTAGACGGTCTCGGTGGTGTAAACGGTGGTCTGGACGGTGGTGGTGGTGGTCTCCTCGTCTTCCACGCAGCTCTCCGAGGGCACGGGAATCACAACGACGGTGGTCTCGCTGATGATGGCGTCGGAGGGGATGACCTCGGAGGGGGTGACAGGCTCGGTGGGCGCCGGGGGGTACTCGTCGTCGTCGTCGTCGCAGTCGCAGTCGGTGGTGGTCTTCGTCTTGGTCTTGGTGATGGTCACGTCGGTGGTGAGCCCACCATCGTGAGGGGCAGAAGGCGACGGCGACGGGCCAGGCACGCCGTCGGTAGGAGGGGGCTGGGGCGAGGCATCGGTGGTGGTCGACTCGCAGTCCTCCGTGCTGGCGGGCTCAGACGGGCTGGAGGGCCCGGAGGGGGTCGGCTCCTCGCTGGCGGGGGGTTGGGGCAGGGCGTCGGAGGCGGTCGACTCGCAGTCCTCAGTGCTGGAAGGAGCGGGGACTTCCTCAGACTTGGAAGGGATAGGAGCCTCGCTGGACGGCAGAGGGGCCTCCTCGGAAGAGGAGGGAAGAGGAGCCTCGCTCGACGGGAGGGGGACCTCCTCGCTCGAAGAGGACGGAACAGGAGCAGGAACCTCGCTGGTAGGAACAACTACCTCGCTGGAAGGATAGACGGGATAGCCGCTCGAGACAGTGGACTCGCAGTCCTCGGTGGAAGACGGTGCCGGAACGTCGCTGCTGGGAGAGACTTCCTCCGAAGAGGAGGGAAGAGGAGCCTCGCTAGACGGAAGAGGGGCCTCGCTGGAGGGAAGAGGAGCCTCGCTGGAGGGAAGAGGGGCCTCGCTGGAGGGAAGAGGGGCCTCGCTGGACGGGACGGGAGCCTCGCTCGTGGGAAGAGGAAGCTCATCGCTGACGGTAGACTCGCAGTCCTCGGTGCTGGAAGGAGCGGGCGGCGCCTCGGTGCTGACGGGGACCTCGCTGGTGTGGGTGGCCCAGTAGGTGATGCAAGAGCAGGCGGAGGACACGCGGTAGACGTCCTCGTTGCAGTTACCGAAGTCGGTAGGGATGGCCTCGGGGGCGGTGGTGGTGCCGGCGAGGAACTCGGGGCAGAAGGCTTCGGCCTGGTCGATGTAGCGGTCGTCGACCAGGTTGCGGTAGCAGTTGTCGGTTTCCTAAGAGGGCTACTGTTAGACGACGGGTCAGGGTAAGGGGGTAAGGAGAGGAAGGGGGACGGGTTTCAGCATACGCAGTAGGGCCACTCGGTCGCCTGGACGGCGACGGTGAGGGCGCTCAAGCCCAATAGAACAGCACGCATTTTTGTGAAGGGGTAATTTGTTTCGTTTCTCGGTTTCTAGTTGTTCTCCTGATGGTATCAAAAAAGCGACAGGTTTAAATTCGCGAAAGAATGTGGCAAAGAAAAGAAGGGAAAAAAACGAAGGACTGACTTGCAGAGAGCGAGTGAAAACGGAGAACAACGAGAAGAGAGAGAAAGAGAGAAAAAGGGTGAAAGCCCGAGACTTGGCATTCAGGTCGCGATGAACGAGGGCCCGGCCTACTTAAGAGAGGAGGAGGCCAACCGGCATCGATGTGCACGACCGGGGGGGACGTGGTAGGGCCAAGGGCAAGGCCGAAGCCCTGACCTTGCCTTTTGGCGCAAGGACCCAGCCATAATGGTGAACCAGACCACACAACGTCGATGTTGATGCCTTGATTTACCGGGCAAATCTGGGCTCCTCTGCGCTTAGCAAGTGGAGCGGGAAGAGGAGGCGAGGACGAAAGGGGGGGCCGGCGAGCAAGGGTGCCTCGCGACCAGTCAGGGAACAGGGAAAAGATACGAGGGACCACCAAGGGCCACGTCCTCAACCAAGATCCCCACCGACATGCAGGTGTCTGGGTCGATTCCACTCTGGCCTGGCCACGATACGTTCGCCCGTCCACGCATGGACAGGGTAGGGATGTCTTTTTAGTCTGATGAGAAACAGGGTTTGCCGGGATGGGATCTCCAGTGACGATGATGGGTCGATGACGAACAAGAACAACACACAATGTAAAGGGGAGACTCCCGAGGGAAGCAGAATCATAACAGAGAGAAGAGAGGCAAGGGACGATAACTGAACTGCCCTTCTCTTCTTGATCGACCTGTGATCCTGATCCTCATCTTCATCCTCCCGGATCCTGGGCAAAGTGGTATGCGCTAGGCTGAAAGGGGATTAGTCAGGGGGAATGGGCGGTTGGGCTGCGGTTGTTGTTGTGTCCAACACGTGCAAAATGTGACATTTTGGGTCCAGCCAGCCATCATCCATCAGGTACTCGTACTTTGCACTCCGTAGGATCCGTATATAGCACTTCGCAATTACTAGTGCAGGCCGAGTAGGTCCAAGTCCTCGGTACTGTACCGGAACACAGACAACGTACCTCTACCCAATACTTTATAGAACGAAGGTAGGCAAACGAACAAACCGATACGTTGTAAACTGACCGGCCTCTTCCTTTTCCTTCCTTTTTACTCGGTACTCCTCCATCTCAATCCCATATTCCTGCCAGCTCATTACCTAATAAACTTCTTCGACGAAGTACTACTACGAGCTTCCCCCTTACCTCGCCCTGAAGACACGTACAGAGTCGAAGGACACGTACAGAGTCAAAGTTAAATTGCAAAGTAGCACAACTTGCTGCACATGCAGCCAATGTATCAGTATCCGTACCACCTTGCCGATCGATGGTCTTCATATTCAGACGGGAAAACAGTTGGGCTAAAAAAGAAAAAGAAAAAGAAAAAGAAAAAGAAAAAGAAAAAGAAAAGAAAAAAAGGGCCTCTGCGGGCTTTCAAATACCTAATTACGCACTTTCCACAGTCATGACTCCGTACACTTACACCTTGCAGATTCTCCGATCCTCGGTATGCCGGCAGTGGACGTATGTACAACGTACAATCCCCATGTGTCATCTGTCGTTGGCACTCCCGCCGTCGACACTAGGAAACAGGCCGGCTGTTCTGGAAACACCCAGCGATAAAATTACGAAGGGTCAAGAGGAACGGTTAGCCACCCAAACGTGTGACAACCGGTCCAAGTCGCTAAGCCCTGGACCGGATGGCCCACAAGTTTTCCACCCCATGTAGCGGTTTTCCTTTTTTCTTTTCCCCCCCCCCCCTTTTTTTTTTTCTTTCTTGTTACTGCCCTATTTCCATTTTCCTCTTCTTTTCCCACAAGTGCTTCGTATTCAATGGCCGACATTCTACCGACGCCGTGTCGTTATTTCGTTCTAAGAGGCGGAGATAGCCGCTGTGAAACCCAACGGACTAAGACATTTTCATTGTGTCGGGTCGGTAGCTGACTTGATGAGACAAGCGGCAGATCCTGACTCGTACCTTGCCCTTTTGTCCCTGTCTGAAAAAGAAACGAAAAAAGAAAAGAAAAAAAAAATGTCCAAATTATAAAAACAATCATAGTGACGCAAGTCGCGTGGGAATTTACTTCGTACCTATACTTCGTACAAAGTAGCATATATCCGTACTTTGTATCTGCGGCCATTTTCACCTCACGGCTAGTCCCGTCCTGAGAAATACTCAAACACGAGAAACGAGAGAATGAGTAGGACGCTTAAAAAGACCGTCACCTCTAGTTTGGTCGTATCTCGACGACGAACACGTGTGAGCTTATCCTCCATGCTACACGTACACGTAGCGGCATCAACGGAAAGGAGTGGGCCAGGAAGATCTTTTCCCTCTGTTTCGTAGGGGACTTTCGAACGCTTGGTCGAATGCACGACGTCATGAAGATGCAAGTCGCCCTTTAGTCATCCCACGGGCTACCCGACCAGCAAACAGTCTGTATCGTTATTACGACGGCTCTCAGCTCTCATTACGAATTTTTTCAACCCTGTTTTATAAGGGCTGGTGATTTAATGTGAAACTGGGTTGGAAAAGGACGGATGGAACGAGGAATGCAACAACTCATCTGAAAGACCATACTCGGGACTCACTGACCGAGAGACAGTGAGATCCCAACAAGACAATGGACTCGGAACAATATACATTGTGCCATGGTGCGATTATTAATGCGTCACACCCTTTTTCTTTTTTTTTTCTTTTCTTTTTTTCTGCTTCGCCTTCTCATTTCGGCCCGTTTACTCATCTCACATCTCACCATTACTGCATCTTATCTTACTTACCGCTTTCCTGTTTTCCTTTCATCTTTTCCCAGACAGTCATCCAGGCAGTCTCACCTCACAGCAACATTTATTTCCCTTCACTCGCCTTTATCTTGATCCCTCCGACTAAAACCTTGCTTGTCCTTCCTGTCATTTGCCACTTCGCCATATCATAATGCATAACTACTCTCCAAGGCGATTTATTATAAGTTACCACAACTCCATGCCACACCTCAGGTTGTCTATGAGTTGGCATACTCGTCGTTGCCCTAAGGGCCCTTATGAGAATAGCTGTGACGAGCTTAGCAGGTTGCCCTACGGGCAACGCCGTAAAGCTCGTCCCTGCGGGAGGCCCGCCCCCCCCCCCCCCCCTTAGGGGGGGGGGCTTATTATATGACCTGCCCCGCTATAATTAAATAACCGAAAAATAACCGAAAATAACCGTTAAACGCCTACCTCCTGTTATTTTACTGCTATTTACTATTTTCTATATTATGACGACTTTTTTATTACGGTTTTTTTAGTATCGCGATACAATAGTTCTCCCTTTATTATACTAAACGTGCTTATTTATAGAAGTAAAGCCGTTAATTAATTAATCGATCGTTATTATCCCTTATATCGCTACTAAGTAACTATTTTCTTTCGATTCTTTTAACTCCCCTCCTTCTCATCCGCTTCTGGTCAGTAGAAGCTTCGCCGTTAGGTAAGTTATAGGTATAAATAGACGCGTTAACCCTATAAAAAGCGATAATACTAACCGCTATCTATAGTATACCGCCCGTACTATCCGATTCCCCTATTAGCTCGCGGGACTCATAGTCGCCCTCGCCCTTTAACGCTCCTATTATAGGAGAAGAAGAAGAATTCCTGTATAAACTGTTTTTCCCGGATAGTACCCCCTCCCGCGCGTATAGCCTATTCGACCCGCACGCCGATAACCCGCCCGCTAACGACCTGCCCGCTAATAGCCCTCCCGCCCGTTAGCCCTCCCTCCTATTAGCCTCCTTCCTGATAGCCTCCTTCCCGCTAGCCTCCCTCCTCCTTTAGTAACCACGTTTAGAAGACGATACCTATAAAGGATAATTATACGGTCGCCCGTATAAAGGGAATTAACCTTATTTATAACGCCGCCTATAAAGACTCTAAGGCGTTAATAACTATACGCGGCCTTCGGGTATATTATTAATTACTACTTAACTATTATTCCACGCGTTAACGGTTACCGTAAATAGGTTAAACAGGACCTTATACTATATAAGGATAAAAACCTTAACCTTAACCGCACGGCTAACCGCGAGGCTATTATAATAACCCTAGTCGGTAATATCTAAGACTATAAGTATTATAGTAATAAAGACGGACTATTTATAAAGTGCTTTACGGTCCTTAATATCGTTAACGGCAGTTATAGTAACTGCTATTTTAATTCCGAGGGTAGTAAGTATTCGTTCCGCGCCGCCGCTACCGCTAATAGCACTCCTACCGCCGCTAACCCCGCCGCTCCCGCCCCCCCCCCTCCCGCTACTCCCGCCTCTTTTTAAAGGGAAGAAGTATACCGCGCTTATAGGTAAGCCGGAAATAGCCGTAATATTCGTTTTCCTATACTAACTAATAGATTTATAATACTATAGGAACTCCTACGCTTTTATTAAAGAAGGCTAAGAAGACTATAACTGCCGCGCCCCCCCCTCCCCCCCTTCCCGCTACTATAGCTAGCCCGTCTAGAATAACCGTAATACCCGCGCCCCCCCCTATTAATACCGTAGCGCCGCCCGTAACGTATACTCCCTCCACCCCCCCCTTTACCGCCTGCTTTACCGCCCCTTTTGCCGCGCCTACGCCCGCGCCCGTTACTTTCGGTAACGTTAAAGTGCTAGGCGTCCTACTCCCTACGGGTATGATAACGGCGTAAAAAAAAGATATAATATAGTTCTATAAGAATATTATCTCGGCTCTAAAGAATAGTATCCCGGCCGTAAAGCGTTAAAGCAGCACGGTCGCGGGTTTACTACTAGGGTTTTTATTTATATTTTTTTATATTTTTTTTTTACTTTATAGAGGATTTACGGTTATTTTTTTACTTTTGCTTTTAGGTATTCGTGGCTCGGATATAGTTAATTTACTTTATCCCGCCTATACTATACGCTATATAATAAGGAATCCTAACTACGAATACTACGACTATAATTATAACTATTAATATCGTGCCCCCGTAAAGTAACTATTAGAATATTTAAATTAAGACCTCTAGGTATATAATATTAGATATACGCCTGCTATTCTATACCGCCTAACCCTCCTACGCCGGTAATAATACTAATAGGTTCCTAATATCCGTATCTCTTAATACGGTAACGTAAAACTAACCGTGTATAAAGGTGTGCTACCGGAAATCCACGCCGACCGTACTAAACGATTACCCTTATAACTTATTAATCGTTATCGCGAAATAAAGCCGTAATAGGAGTTAACGGCGCCAGATAATATACGGGTAGTCCTCCTTATTAGAATCTAAATAGATATAGGGGATAAATACTACCTCGTTAGTGTGTATTCCGGATAGCACCTTAACCTCTAGCATATTACGCGCTATCCGTAAAATAACTATACGCGTGCCGTTATATAATCTCTGCTACGGGCTAAGGTTCCATATAAGTATAACGGGCGCACCGACCTTTAGCTTAAGCCGTGCGGGCGGGATAGAGGCGAACTCTAACTATATTAAAAACTCTAATACTAGTTCCGGCGTAGGACCGTTAGTATCTTTTACCCAATTAGCGACCGAATTCTCGGCCTAGTAAACGCGTGATTAGCCAGGTAGTCGCCTGAGTATCTGCCCGTTAATCTCCGTGATAGTGGTATTATATATTATTAGAATAACGCGGTTAACGAAGACTATATAGTCTAACGGGGCCTGCTTTAGTAAGGTAGTCGGGTAAATACGCCCGTATAAATAGATAATTTCGTAAATAACCGTGATAGCAGGGAAAAGGTCGATTAACCCATGAAGAGCGGTATTATAGGAGAGGTCCTATAACTATTAGATAAACGCCCGATTATCGGGGTCGGTAGAGGTAACCCGCATATTCTCCGTTAAGTAAAGAATACTAAGTTACGGCTAGATAGAGGACCGCTAGAAGTAGGCGTATATAATCTACGCCCGACTACTATTACGAATAATAGGTAGGATTTAGGTAAAATCGCCCCCGAAGATAACCGGAATACTGCTAAAGAGGTAATCGTTATAGCTTAGTATATCCCGTAATATACGATTAACGGCCTCGAAACAGAATTTATACTATATAGGAACCTCGTCCTAGATAATAAGAACCGTCTCCTATAGTAACGCTATAAGGTCCGAATTCTTTAGTACGTTATAGGTCGAGGCGTTATTAACCTATAAGGGGATCTTAAACCGCGAATAGACTATATAGCCACCCTTAAGAAAAACGTCCGCGATGCTAGAGGATACTATATAGAGTATAATCTGCCCGCGTGACCGGAAATACGCGTAAAGACCACGGTATACGAATATCTTCCCTATACCGCCGGGGCCCTATAAAAAGAAACGGGCGCCGCGGCTATAAGATTTAATAGTAGCTATAACCTGGCTAAACACCGTAGCCTGGCTCTAGTTAAACCGATAGTAGATATCTTTATATACCGTAGCCTAGGTATCGCGATCGTAAGTCTCCGTAATTAATAATATATTACCGGTTGTACGGTGTTAGTCGTGTAAAGGCGCGGGTAGCCTAAACTCCGTAATAGTCCTGCTTACCTCAAGGAGCCGCGAGTATATAAGATAAAGGCTATAATCGATATACGGGCGTTTTAGATCGGCAGGATATCGGAAGTATTAGCGTTATAACGTGTAAGACAGGTTATCGTATATAGACTCCGTAAACCTCTCCTAGATCGATACTAGACCGGAAATATCCCCGTGTATTAGAGCGACGATAAATAGCTCCCGTAATGCACGCCCGGTCTTTTAAAGAACGGCCTCCTTAAAATAGGTAACCTAGTAATAGTTATCGTGTAGAAGGCCGGCCGTAATGCAGGCCTCGCGGTAGGTATTATAGATAGTCCCCTCCACGGTATAAAGGTTAGTAAAGGAAGTCGGCCCTTTAACAGAGACTAAGAGTAACCGTAAATAGTACGCCTTTCTAGCCGTTAGGAGTATATACCGTAGACGGCCGATTTAAAATCCACGCTGCCTCGGCTACTAAGTAAACTGCTACGGTTTCCACGTATAACGGCTAGGAAACTAGTAATAGAATAACTCGCGGCTATTAGCGTTATTACGGTTATAGTCGAAAACGGCTATTAGCTAAGTCTTTCGCTCCTATAATATACGCTTAATTTAGCTTACGGTTATATTATCGCCGAAGTATATAGGCTATTATCCCTTAAGGTGAACCGGAAGACGTATAACGGGCGGATACTCACGGTGCACGGGGAACTCGAATAACTAAATAACGGCCTCTACAGGACTAATATAGCGGCTCTAGAGATAGATATTAACCTCGTCCTCGCCCTCTTTGCCCGATATACACGTAGTCGTGCGGTTAGTGCCCTTATAAACGTATTTATAGACGTACTTAATCGCCTAAATAAATTCGTAAAAGATAACGTTAGTATATACGCTATAACGGAGGCAGATATATAGGAGAAGATAACTTACCTTAATAGATCCGTAAATCTTAACGTTAATATAGGCATTTATAGCGGAGGCAGAGATATAGGCTCTAGGGAATAATAAAACGGTTATTAAGGGGGACCTCTCCCGCGCGGCCTCTTTTTATAATATACAGGCTAGAGTTACGGTGCCTATATTCGGGATAACTATCCTCCCGTATAGTCGTCTCTAGACAGTACGGCTTAGGGAACCGCTTAGAGCACTTTATACGGTTCTTATCGCTAGGCTATAGCTATATACACGGCGTAGAAGGCTTATTATTACCGTAAGGACTATATATTATATTCTTACTAATAATATTAAAAAGACGGCTAGTAGGATCCGACTCGCGGTTTAGTAGCTCCGTAGAGATAACCTTATCGATAGTTACGGGGTCCTTATATATCTCGGCCGCCCGCGGCGTAAAGAAAAGAAGGATATAACGGTGTAAAAGACTACGCTTCTAGTATTCCACGGTCTATATAATCCCCGTAAACTTACTAAATAGACTATCGCGTAGCTATTATTCTAGGTCGCGGGACTTTAACTCGAATACACGGCCGACTAAATCGGGCCGGTCATTAATAGTCTAAGCTGGCTAAAGCTCTTGTATAATCTCTGGCTAGGTAGGATTAGCCGTAAAGGTAATATAAAAGGTTAGAGTACCGAGAGCCCGTATAATTACTATAGAATTCTAATAGCACTATAAAATAAACCGCTAGCCGCTAATATAATATAACGGTAAGATAATCCGTCGGCTAATACTACGGGTATCGCCGTTAGCCTTATACGCCTAATCCCGTAAGCCGTTATATACGTTAGCCCGTAACTAGTTCTAGTGCTACTAGATCTATAAAAGCTTCTTCTAATCGCAGGATACCTATAGGTCTACTAAAAACTACTAGAAAAGACGGCTATAGGTAAAGGGCACGAACCTCTGCTAGTGTTATAGGTATAGTATATACCGGCAGAATTAACGGAACTTTATCTTGGTATTCTGCCGCTAATAGTTATAAATATCCTATAAGTATAACTGCTAGTAATATCCGGAACCGCCTCGCGGATATATAAGCGGGTAAGATAACGGTAGATAGGCAGGATACTCGTAGTCTATCCGCCTAAGGCCGTTAACGCTACCGTTAGACCGTCTCTCTACGATAATAATATCCCTATAATAATATTCACCCTACTTATCCGGTATAATAGCCGTAACCTTATCTATAACGGGTAGATTCTCGCGTCGTATATCGGCGCCCTGCTTAATAACTAATTCTATACAGGGGTTAAGTATTATACGGCATTATTCACGGAGGGAGTTAAACTATTCGCGGGCCGTTTTATATAGGTCGACGAAAGGGTTATACTCGTGTAGGAAGTCCGAAATCTCCCCAAGGATATAACGGTTAAGCGTGGAGTTAAGGCTTTAGGTATTTATAAGGCGTTAGTCGGCGGTAGCCTATAGATCGTAAAAGTAGAGCTAGGTAAAGGCGGGGAGTTAGCTTATAGCACTTAACGGCCCCGTATAATAGTAAAGAGTACCGTGGATCTAGAAAACTATTACGCTACCGGCAGCGGCACCTTAACGGGTCTCTGTATATTATATAGAAGTAAACGTAAAGGTATTATTATATTAACGGATCCTTTTACGATAATCCGTGGCTTAGACGGTATCCGCATATAGTAGGCGTTAGAAGAAGTCGGGTAATAGGGAGATAACGGGAATGTCGACGTCGCTCTAGTTATAATAGGTGCTAAATTTCGGGTTTATAGGCGATAATTCCTAAGTAATAGAAGATAATAGCGGTTAGATAACGGCTAATAACGCGGGATAGTTAACTAACTTATAACTTCTCCCTAATATAATAAAGCGTAGCGTAATACTTATACTCTACGCATATTAGTCCGAGATTATAGTAATCGACCGTAATACACGGCTAATACTACCTTAGCGGCCCGGAATAGTCTAAACGCTCTTAACAGCGGGTATAGTTCGCGAGGCGCTAGCTAGTAGTAATAGCTATTCTGCCATTCGCCCTGCCGTTACGGTAATCGGTATAGGTATTATACGGTATACTATTACGGCGCATGGGAAAAGCGGCTATTATAAGGTAACGGTGATAGGCTAAGTAATAATAACCCGGAGTGGACCGTAAAGCGTTACGCTATAAGGGTATAACGGCGTCGCCTATATAGCCGCCCTCCTCCTTAGCCGGTTAAAACGGGAGGAGGAGGAGGAAGCGTAGGAGGAGGAGGCGTAGGAGGAGGAGGCGTAGGAGGAGAAGGCGTAGGAGGAGGGTAGCCTATTAAAACGGGTAGTGCGGGAGCCGTAGAACCTGTATATAACGTATTACGGGCGGCTTAACAGGCGTTTTGGTTAGCTGCGTTCGTAGCACGATATAGTATATAGGTGGCGTAAATATACCGTGCCCGCGGATAATACCTAAAATCAGAAAACGGCTTAACGGTATAGTAACTACCGTAAGCCCGCGGCTCCGGATTAATAGGTTAGCTAACTATCTTAATAGCGCGATATAATATTTAACGGCGTAGGTAAAGCTTTATTTACGGGGGCCGGGGGATATAAGAGTAATACTACACGGTAGTATAGTCTAGCCGTTAAAATAAGAAAAGATCCGCACGGAACGCCCTTAATTAAATATAACGCTATTTACTATAAATCCTGTATATAATAAAAGTATAGAAATTTTTAAAATTTATAGAGCTATATACTATAAGAGTAAGTCGCCCGAAAAATACCGCTAAATGCCGTAAAACGGGTCCGTGCTATAGTAATAGTACGAAACGCCAGGCTGCTAAGAAGTGTCGATAAATAAAGCGGGCCAGCTTCAGTTACCACTTAGATGCCAGGTTATTATGATGTGACTGCTACTACAGTATAATGCCTATTTTATACTACAGGACCACTTTACCACCCCGTCTACATCGAAAATAGAACTCTGGACCATCAAGTATTCCGCAATCTGCTATCCGGAGTCCTGTCAGTTTGCTGTCAAATGTTTCGACCTGACCCATCTCCTCGTGATCCTCTGTTGGAGGTGGGGGTCGAAAGGAAAGGCGAAAGGCGAAAGGCCAAAAACGAAAGGGGGCACCAGCTTCGGAATTCCCTTCCCTTTGTTCCGCCTGCAATACCACACTGTCTTCCTCTTCCGTTCTCAATGCGGAAGCGATCTCCTTTCTTGTAACCAAGCTCGCGTTGGACGATTTTCAAACCCGATGATCCCCCGGGTTCCTGGCATCGCGGACCAGCCACTCGGGGAAATCTTCTTCTCACTGCCGTTTCTTGCATCGTGAACTCCCCGGCCTCCTCCCTAGCCTTCATGTTACCCGTAACCCTGAATGTGATCTCAGAGGCTCTCGTTTCTTCGGCCAGAGCCAGAAGCCTGCTCATCTCAGATAGAACAGATGAGGTCATGCCAGAATCTTGTGGATGTAATGATAGTTCAGATATCTGAGCTCTTGGGGGCCTCATATGATGTCCCTGTGCTTATTCTCAAACGCCAACCATCCCAGATGACGCTTGACTCTCAGCCTACATGTGTTAGAAAAACTCCCACAAATAGAAGATGCAGACTGTTCCCCAGGTTGGCTTGATTCTTGATTTCTGAAGCCAATGACGACTAACGCAGTTCTTACAGAACAGGAAGCCCGTCGTCATATAACACTATATGAATATCCCGCAATATCTGGACTCTGGGGAACCAAACTTAAACCAGCTTGGCTATTCAAAGACCAGGGTCTTCATTCGCTGCCGGTTCAGAGCATGCCGGCGTGGGGTCGTTCGCTTCCAAAAAATGCATCGCAATGAGGGGGAGGGGAGGGTTCCATCCACCCATCCTGTACTTGTACACTGTATGGGGGCCCAATTTCGACGGAACGTCGACATCAGTCCTCCGAAAGGGGGTTTGCGTGACATTCTGCTGGCCTGTCCCTGAGATGCAACCTCATGTCGCTGTCTGTGTCGCGACTACTTAAGGGCCTCGACCTGTTCTCTCCCCGAAGGTCGGAAGCTGTCCTTGTCTCTCTATCCTCGTCAACCTCCAGGATCTGCCCATATTTTCCCCCTCCGATCACGACCACAACCATGAAGTACGCCGCCGCTTCAGCTCTCGGCTTTGCCGCCCTGGCTCATGGCCATGCCATCTTCCAGGTACCTGAAACCCCCTATCCCCCTATCCCCCTATCCCCCTATTCCACAGCCAAGGTCCAAGAAATCGGGCACTAACAACCCATCTCCTGCACCCAGGTCATCTCCGTAAACGGCGAGGAAGCCCCCCTCCTCTCCGGCCTCCGCGCCCCGGGCTCCAACAACCCCGTCGAGAACGTAAACTCCCCCGACCTCACCTGCGGTCTCGTCACCCGCGTCTCACGGGACGTCATCGAGGTCGAGGCCGGCGACTCCATCGGCGCCTGGTACCAACACGTCATCGGCGGCGCCCAGTACCCCGGCGACCCGGACAACCCCATCGCGGCCTCGCACAAGGGCCCCCTCACCGCCTGGCTCGCCCGCGTCGACGACGCCGCCAACGCCCCCGTCCAGGGGCTCGAGTGGTTCAAGGTCGCCGAGGACAACTTCGACACGTCGACCGGCCGCTGGGGCGTCGACAACCTCCTCGACCAGGACGGCTGGTTCTACTTCGACCTGCCCCGCTGCATCGCCCCCGGCGACTACCTCCTCCGCGTCGAGCTGCTCGCTCTCCACTCCGCCTACGGCCGCGGCGGCGCCCAGTTCTACACCTCGTGCGCGAACCTCCGCGTCACCGCCGGGGGGGATTTCGTCCCGAACGACACCGTCGCCATCCCCGGCGTGTACGATGCTGCCGACCCGGCCATCCAGATCATGATCTACGGAAACAGCGGCCGGCCTGATAACAACTTCCGGCCCTACCAGGCTCCGGGTCCTCGGCCTATCACTTGTTAGTCGGGGTCTGTTCCGGAGGAGTTGCGCTCCGCGATGAAATGACCGCGCCAGTCAGAGGACCTGTGGGGTGTGTGTGTGTGATGGAATTTATCACGGTATGTATATGGCATCTGGAGGCCTCTTGACTCTACTTCGCTTCAACCTGTCTATATTTTCAGTAGTTATGAGTATTGAGTAATGACTTGCCGACATACAAGTCAGAGACTTGAGTATATAAGATGGCAAGAAGTACATATGGTTCTGCGAGGGAAGAAAAACACGAATTATACCACAATTCTCACTTCCCTTCTCTCATTCTCCTATCAGAGTTACCTAGAAGAGTCCCAGACCCCGGGGGATAGACGCAAACCCGTACTCCGTACGACCAAAACTTGTAGGAGGAAACGGAGAGTCTGAGACCGTAACCGGCGAGACCTTCTTTGTCTGGCATAACTGAATATCATCATACAATATTACAACCGCACAGTCAGTGCGGTTACTGAGAGTGAACGGCCCCGTCCTCAACGCCATATCACGCAACCTGAGCACATTCAACGCATAGTGACACTCTCGCTGCATCCCCTTACACTGCGGGACCAAGTCTTCCATCCGGTCAATCAACCATGGCGCCGAAAATGAGAGGAGGAAGGCATGGAATAAAAGAAAAAAGAAAAGAAAAAGAGTGAAACGAACCAAAGCAGGAGAAAAGGAAAAAAAAAAAGAAATGAAAAGAAAAAAAGCCCACGTCGGCCCTGATCCGATCTTTCCCAACCGAGTTGGGCTTATCCAGCCTCATACTGATCTCATTTCCAGCCTCAACGCCATGTTAAAAAATCAAAAAGACAACGACCAGAACCCCATCTGAATACCACGCAAACAATAAAAGGCAGCCAACGTCACACTGCAAAAACAGTCAACTCATCGCCACTCAAGGCAGCTGTCAAGCGACACCGCACCGGTTGCGTGTTTGGCTTGCAGGTCGCGGCCCACGCTGCCGCAATAGAACACCCCAAATCCAGTCTGATCAGCACCACGCCGAACCGTCGGAAGATAGTAGTACAAAGGCCAAGGAAAACTGCAGTCCAAACCACACAAGAAAAAAGGACTCTCAGATATTAGGCCACATTTAGACACCACCACCCATAAACGCAGCAAGGTCATCCAGCTCGAGCAGCTGTCGCTCAAAAGCAACGCAAAGCTCCAAAGCCGTCATATCCTGCGGAGCGGGAGGCACGGGCCGGTCGACGCCGCCCTGGTCGTGTCCGTTACTCACAACCGGCTGGCCGTGCACCGACTCCGGGGAGCGCTTCACCTCCGTCTGCACGGGAGGCGGGCTGGTAGTAGCCGCCGGCGTGCCGATCCCGCCGGACCCGCCGTTAATGGTCGTCACGCCGGGTCGGCGGGGTGCCGGGGCGGGCGGCTCGCTATCACGCCCGCTCTCGCTGTTGGACGGGTGCTTGTGCATGTCCGCCCCATGCTCGTAGTCCATGGAGGTATCGGCCTGGTTCGAGTCCGCGTTGGACGCGACATCGTCCTTCACCGACGACGACGACGACGACGACGCGTGTACCCCATCCCCGCCGCCTCCTCCTCCTCCACCGGGGGCCACACGCGGGATGCTGTCGTTGTCCAAGACACGGTGCATCACCGTGAGATGGCGCAGCCACGAGCTGATGAGGGGCCAAGTATTGACGCCGTCCTGCATGAACCGGAGCCCGTCGCGAACGAGGCTGCTCGCCGTCTCACAGGTATTCTGCGGCGTGAGGCCCTTCAGGGACAGGTAGGCCACCGTGGCGCTGGCCGTGAAGGCCGAGAAGAGCATGGCGATCGGATAGCACAGAATCGACTCCTTGTCGGATCCGGCGTCGAGAGCCGAAAGCAACGCGATGATGGCGTGGCATGAGGTGAAAAGGTGGCCGACGATCTCGTGGCACTCCGGCGTGAGACGCCACGTCTCGATGTTAAAGTCGTGGGCCGTGACGTAGTGCAGCAGGCGACGGCGGTGGATGAAGATGCATGCGCAGTGGAGCATGCAATGGAGCATGGCGTACGTGAAGCCGGAACCCATGGTGATGTGCAGGTTGATCTGCCCGGGCTTCTCGGTGTACTGCATAGGCAGCGAATGCCGCAACTTCTCAATGGCGGCCACGAGTTGGGCGCAAGTGTCCTCGCTGAACGGTTCGGGCGACAAGAGCATCTGGACGACGTCGCGCCAGATGCGCGTAGCCAGAACGATGTGGCCAAACTCACCCACCACGTCGACCTGGGCGTCAGGGGGCATGTGTCGAGGCTTGCTCAAGTCCAGCGTCTTGACGAACACGGCATTTCCAAAGGCGAAGTTCATGTCCAAACAGGGCAGAGAGACATCCAGCGTGTCGGCCACAGAGAGAGCCGGCTGACGACCGGGATGGCTGGTCAGGAGGCAATCGAGGATGTAGAGCAGCCAAAGGACGCGACGGAACGACTCATCCTCAAGGAACCGGTCGGTATTGCCGTGATCACCAACATGGTGGCTGTGGAGGACCCGGTACATCTGGAGCATGCGGCTGGCCTGGCCGAGGTAAATGTAAGCACGAACGGCATTGCGAGAGCCCCATTCGTGGATGATGATCAGGCAGATGGCCTGGAGGTCGGCCAGGGACGGAGCATCCATGTTGTGAATGATGATGCTCATCGCCTTGCTGGCGAAGTGCTCGGCCGCTCCGGTGGCTCCTGATTGATTGCCGTAGCGACGGATGAGTGCCGGTGAACTCCTGTACACCGAATTCGGGGTTAGTCGAAGTACCCCGTACCAGTTACCCACCCCAATGAGCGGGAGCGGAAAAGTGGGTCGGAGAGGTGGTAGGCTTCGGATGAAGCCCCGGCGAAAAGGTATCCGTGGAAAGGTACCTTAGGGACAAGGGAGGGAGGGGAGGGGAGGCGATTGCCGCCACGTTCATGATGAACGAATAAAAAACAAGGCCTCGGAGTACTTACCGGGAAGCACATGTCAGGAGCGCATACACGAGCGCTGGTTCAAGAGAGGAGTTCTTGAGTTGTTGGACGAAGGTCGGCTTGTGGAAAGCTTCCGAAGCCGGATACGTCTTGGAAACGACGCGTTCGCATTCTTGAAGAAGCTCGGGTGTAAGTCTGTGGAGATGAGGTGGTTAGCGCGTTGGCTGGCGGTGGTGGCGCGGTCGTTCGCTCGTGGCACGGGCACGGAGGCTTCGGAAGCCTAGGGCCGCGACCACCAATAGGGTCTGCCCATGTGGGGAGCGGAGAGAAATTTGGAACATGGCCGGGAAGGGTCGAGAATTATGCGCATGGATGTAGAACAAGGGGGGTTTCTTGATGGAGGTGGGCGGCGCCTTGGTCGGGGCGGCGCCACGGGGGAAAGATGAGCGAGTGAGAGCACGAGGCGGAAGCCGGCAAGGGGGTGGATAGAGGAGATGTGTTATGACCAAACTGGCGCACACAGAATGGCAAACCAAAATCGTAAAAAGAAAAAAAGAAAAAAAAGTTGAAGAAAAAAATGGAAAATTAAACAAAGAAAATAAGAAAAGATAAAAACTCACTTATCGCCGGCTGGGGGTTGGATGTGGCGGGAGACCGATGCCGGATTCGCGGCGCGAGGGTCACTCGAAGTCCCCCCAGTCGCAGGGAGACTCTCCCTCGCTGGGCGATGCACCGTGTGTCGGGAAGCCGTAGCGCCGGCCATGGAGTCGGAAGGGAGGTAGCATTGGTGCAGGCCTTTTGCGCAATTCTTGCAAGGGGCGCGACCATTTTCGTACACACACTTCGTCTTGCCCTTGCGACAGCGCACACAGGCACCACCAGCCCTGAGGGCGGTGGACCGGACGGCACCGGTCATGGTCAAGGATTGAGAATGCGTGTGCGGTTTTTTGGCGACAAGAAAATGCGCGCGCGTGTGGGCGTGGTGGCGAGCTGAGAATGGTTACTCGTCAAAGCGAGCGAGGTCGAATCCAAGTACGCGAGGGAAAGAAAGTAAAGTCGCAAAGGCAACGCAACTCCGTCAATGGAGAGGGACCAAAATGGACGGAAGGGATGGTTGAAGAGGGAGTGGGGGAGGAAAGGGAGCAATAAAATAGACCGGAGAGAAGAAAGAAAAAGAAGACGGGCGCTGCGGGGTCGTTGATGCCGGAGCTAATGGGAGCGGTGGTCGGCCCCGTTCCGTTGGTCAGCTCACAACTTTTGCCCTCGTGTTGGAATTTAGGAGAACAGGATTCGGAGGACAGCCACTGTAGTCGGGAAAGGGTTCAGGCCCGCAAGCCAAGAGGCTGTTTTTCCGAGTGCACTGGGCGCCTGAAGGGAGGAGGGGGGGTATGTGCTGGTGGGCCAGTGTTGAGTCCGGTTGTTGGGTTGGCGGCGATCAGTGATCGCGGTTGCGGAAGGTAGGCCGGTCGCCAGGCGAGGCAGACAAATTCTGACAACGAACGACGAGTTAAAAGGGGAGACGAAAAAGACTGATATGCTTCTGCGTCACCCCTCTGCTCGAGGATGACTATGCTGTCGCGCAGCTATTGTAGTGTGATGATGGACACGAAAAGAGATGAAATGAGTCGCAGAGGAACCCGGAAGATGCAGGTCCGCGGGGGGATTTGAAGCCGTCCACAGATGCCGGATGAGCTTCGGAGAATGGAAACCAAAAAAGTCTTTCAGGGACAGAGGACGACGATGCTGATCTGGTATGTCGATGGTATTCACGGCGCAAGTCCGTCAAGGCTCCGTGGTCCCGGTGGAAGAAGAATGGGTCGGATGGGGTCGATATGATGGTGAGATTGAAAGGTGCCGGTCGGAAGATGATGGGGAAAAAGGAGGAAGAAAGGAGAAGAGAAGGGGGGAAAGGACGGAGGGTAGGGGCTCGGAGGGGACGGGCGAAGGTAAAAGAGAGAAAAAAAGTTTTGTGGGGAGGGCGGCGGAGCCTGGGGGGTTCAAGGCAGCACGGCGAGGGCCCGAAAGCCTCAATGGCAACACGGTCGGGCGGACCTTCTGGGTGCTTTAGGGGGGCGGGTGGGGCCCTGGTCCAACATTAGGATCAAGGAACGTTTTAGGACATTGGGGGAGATGGGCGGGCTGCTGGCTCCTTGTCCCCCTTCCTTCCTCGGAGCCACGACCTGGACACGCTGGAGAGCTAAGAATGTCTGGACGGGGGTTTAGGACACGGGGCAGGTCGGGTGACGGTGCCGGGAACTGGAGCTCCAGGTGGGTCCACCAGTCCCTAAAATCTTGGTCTCACTCGCGCCGCAACGGACCTGGCGAATGGCGTGGCTTTGTACTCCGTACCACCTGTTTCCGCACCGTATATCACGTTACAGGGGTGGGCATTATTTTCGGGACACTTCAAAGACCCGGCGCTTCGATACTTTGGCTGGCAACACTAGATGATTCACCAGATTATGATCGTCCACGTAGAATGTCTCCAAAATATCCGAAGTAGATTACTTTGAGTTGTCCCGGAATCTTTGTCAACTCACGGTACTATGCGGCTACTACTACAGTGTAAAGAATCGGGACGGTACGAGAAAGATCTTCCTTTATTTACAACGCACTCCGTAGTCCCGATACCGATCACGATGTTCGCTGTTTCGTTTCACTGTTTGATGGATGGAAGTGTTTCTCGTTTTCCCCGTTTCTCCATTTCTTCGTACCTCTGCATCCTCCTGCTCGCACAAGGGAGCGGCAAATGAAGGGTAGAAAAGAAAAGGCCTAGGGTAGGAAAATCGAACAGAGCTGGCTCCCAAAACGGACCTGCATCCATCCATTCCATCCATCACCACGCCCGGTCGGTCAGTGGATCTTGATCTTTATTTCTATTTTCGTCGTTGGGTGCGTTGGTGGGGTTGTCCGATTAATACCCCGTGTTTCTCAATATATAATTATAACTCCTGGTCTGCCCATCTCTCTTTCCTCCCAACTGTTTGTGCAAGGTTTGTTTCCTTTGGTTTTTCGGGTTTCTCTCCCTTCATCTTCCTCCCTTGCCTTCTTTCACGCGCACGCGTCGGCAGATCGCCCGTTTCATTCCAATCGCACTGTACGTGTCCCCACCTTCTTCTCCCTTCCAACAACCGCAACACTCAAAAGAAGCGTCGAGACAAGCACAAAGCATCGGTCGGCCGGGAAGAAGGGGATGCAAAGAAAATACTCTAGCTTTTTCTTTGCTTTGAGTTATCTTTTGTTTCTTTGACGTGTTTGAAGAAGTAAGGATTGTGCGCATGTTTCGCCATTTCTAAACTATAATCCATCGTACATCGTGGCGGCATCTCCGTCGGCCGAGGGTCGGCGGAAGTATCCTCCTTCAGCCCGGAGTCGCACGGGCTCCAATCATCGACCGTCATCACATGCATCGTGGAGCGAAAATACATAAAAGCACAGGAACTGGCGAATATTAGGTAGGTACCTATATAAATATCACTCTACATTGTTTATGTTTCGGGAAAGAAGACTTTGGACATACGTGGTGAGACCCTCAATGCTGGTCCGACCCGTTCGTACCTGTTATCGACGCTGCCTCTCGGTACCAGTAGCTGGGCCCAATACGATGGAAGGCTCGTACATCGGGGTGTTAGGATGACTAGGTACCTTAACGCGGAGGACAGAGCAGCTTGACATTATATGTACCCTACCAGAGAATCCGAAGCGCGTCCCTCGGCTCGTTTGTGTCGAGCAAGATCGACTTTGCAGAATGAGCGTGTTGCCGTCCCGCTCCAGCCAAGTACTTGGCCGTTCTGCCACCTGATGGTACCGATGAGGTATCTACCTTAGGTAGCTACATGGGTGGTGGTCGTACTATAAGGTACGGTCGGCGCCAAAAGATGGTCTCGCTGTGGATGGATGGTGCTGTCTCAGACGACGACCGGGTACCCAAATATGGAAAGTCTAGGTGGGATCGGGCTGGAGAAGAAGGAACAGGTGACAAGGGCGAAGCAACGGAAGGAAGCTCCTACCATAACCATAACCGTCAGCCATCGCCACTTCCATAAGATAAAAAGGATGAGGAAGGGCCGTGGCAACCGGCCTCGACACAACCTGGTAACGTCATCTTGGTTACGACAGAGAAGGACCAGCTCAACAAGCACGTTTCACGTTTTCACCATCTGACGACGTTATCAGACATTGCAGAGTAGGTAAGGTAGTTGTGATGGGGTCTGGGGTATTTCTGGGCAAGACTGCCTGTGGATGTGACCATTTAGGTAGGGGCTCTACCTACCTTACCCAACAGTCCGGAAAGCCCTCCTTCGTCCGTTACCGATCATCGTCACCGAATCCTCACTGTACCATAAAGGTACAATAATAGTACTGTAATACCCCGCGTAAAACGGACTGCCCAGCGTGACTAATGCACCCTCGTGACGGTTATCTCACTGACCTCGCCCCAAACCATCTTTTTCTTGCTTCCTTTTTAGTTTTATTTTATTTCTTTTAATCTCCACTCCACACACGTATCACTCGACAGCAACAGACAAAGGCGCCGTCATTTCATCGTCAAAATCACGAGCTAACTAGGCGTTGGTCCCACTGCTTTCCCTGCCGTGTCTCTACATCTCTGATAGCACCGGGGATGTGCAAGATGGTTTGATGCCCGGTGTCCGGCTTGTGGCATGATCGGCGCCGTATTGTCCGGCCAATCTACCCTTCCCTACGCGCTCGTATCCAGTCAATTCGCTTCGCCGGATGGCGCCGCCCGGGCATTGGCCGCTGTCCAGGTGGCTCCACTGCGTTGACGACGGTTCGGGCGATGATTTGTTAGTCTCTCCTCCCAGTTCTGTGTGTCGCTGAAATCTACAAAATAATTAGAGCAGCGCACAAACTCAGGGCAACTCCCGTTTCTGCCCTCAATTCAGCCTTCTCTGGCTCCTTGCTTGCCCTTTTCGCCCGCACGGCTCAAACGAGCCAAGCAACGGGACTCTTGGGTGGGATATGAACAAATGAACCTGTCGTTTCGGCCTCTGCCGGTCTCGCCAGCTCATCAAGCACCCCCTGGTACTTCTCAATCAACCTTGGATCTTTTTTTCCCGGCGTCTCAAGTCCACGACCCAGCAAACCAACCGGATGGACGTACGGGAACAGTACAAAGTCAACTACATATTGTTGACCACAAAGCCGGGGTCGCCCTTTTTCTTTTCTTTTAAGAAAGAAAATACAATCCATTCCGCCTTGAGACTACCGAAGAACCAATCTTCCGGTGTTGCCACGAGGTTCGAAAAAGTGACAGGCGGTATCTTCATGGCATTACAAGAAGGTCATTGTGCGAACAAAAGTCTCCATGGCGAAGTATGCCTGGCTCGCACTTCTTTCTCTCCGCTTCCCGACTAACACGAACGTTTGTTGTGATGCTGCCGAACCAGCCCATACGACTGACCCTCGGCATCTTTGCGTGGGCCGGCCTGGAGTCAGCTTTTACCCTCCCGTTTCACGTAATCAGCTGCGTGATGAATCGCGCTACCGGGAGCGGAAGAGCTGTGTCGTCAGAAGTACGCTACTCGTATCTTATCCATCTTTTATCTGCGCCCATGAGTTCTCTCGATCCAGCGGTTCTTCCTCTACGAGTGGACCGGTCATTGATCCATCGATAGGCGATACCTATTGCCTGTCATTTACCTGTCCCAGGACATGATGCAACGCGACCCGTGGGGGTTTTAACGCGAGAGTTGCATGGCGCACGTACGACTTGGTGAGACGCGACGCGTTCGGGGTGTCTCCACACGTAGGTACAGTATTGAGTGAGCGTTCGGTCTTATCCACCCTCGGAAGTATGAAGTAGCTCACTCTGTGAGTTGGTCTGAGAAACTGTGTGGATCGTCGGGATGAAGTATTTTCTGACGTTTGTTTGCTCCAGAACCGACGCTGCCACACCGCGACCATCGCTGCGAACTCGATTCAACCATATCCATATCAAGGCCATGAAACACGGATTGATCTACTTCCTTGACAGCTATAAACCGGCCCTCTTCCCTAGCTATTTACACTCGGATATGAGAGATCTTCGTGCTCTGCTTGCTTATCCCAACACTATCGCCATAATATTAGGCCCGCGATCGCACTCCATTATTGAATGAAGAAAGACCAAGAAATAAGCAGGCCCACACCAAACCGGGCAACAGCAATGGCGCCTCTGCCTTACAGCAAAGAATATGGCCTTCGACCTTCTCGGCACCGTCCACGTTGTTTGCGCTCGGGTCGTCATTGGCTGTATGCATGCTTTGGTGGATCACCTTGTTCCTGATTCTATCCAGGGTAAGTGAGCTGTGAACCTCCTCCGCGGGGCAAGACACTGAGTAGCACCACATTGAGTAGCACGTGGGCGATTTCCGTGTAGTTCTCAACGGCTAGGCCCATCACCGCCCATGACGCACGAGAGGAAGGAATGCATATAATACCCGTCCTGAGCCCTAACCCTGTCTCGTTTCTTGGAAGATGTGTCGCAGTGATCTTCCTTATCTCCCATGGTCCGCGGAAAGTCGAGCCTCATGCTGTTCAAAGCCCTCTCTGGTCTGGCTATCCCAGCGGTTGTCTTCGCTCTCGAGGGTGCCAATGGTCCGGACCAAGCGTTGACTTTCCGCTGTGACGGCAGCTTTCAAATATCCATCCTTGACGATCTTCATTACGGAGAGGGTAAGCAGCAAGCTCCCGCGTCGCTAGCGTCGACGGACTAACACGAAAACGTGTGTATTAGCGCCCAGCTCGGTTGGACCTATTCGAGATGCCCTGACGACGAATACAGTGGCGAAGCTCCTGGACTACGAGCCTGAGACCGACTTCGTGGTCATCAACGGCGACATCATCTCTCGCGACAATGTCTTCTTCCACAACACGACCGAGTACATCGACCAGGCCGTCCAGCCTCTGGCGGACCGCGGCCTGACATGGGCCACCCTCCACGGCAACCACGACCCGGGCTACAACCGGTCCGTCGAGGATATGTTCGCCCGCGAGAAGCGATTCCCCAACTCCCGCACCCGGTCCATGGTGCCCGACCCCCAGCGCGTTGGCGTGACCAACTACTACCTCCCGGTCTTTGCGGCCGACTGCCCCACCGGTTGCGGGTGCACGCCGGAGCTGCTCCTCTGGTTTTTCGACTCCCGCAGCGGTTTCGAGTACCAAAGATTGGACGGAGAAGGGAAGCGCATCGACCGGCCAAATTGGGTAGACCACGACGTGGTGGACTGGTTTCTGGCCGAAAACGAGCGCATCACGGCCAAGTTCAACAAGACCATCCCCTCCGTATCCTTTGTCCACATCCCCTTCGACGCATTCCGAGCCATTCAGGTCGGGCCGGGTCTCGACCCCAGCCGCAATCCGGGGCTCAACGACATGAATGTAACCGCGCAGGCCCAGCACTACTGTCCGGACGGTGTCCGGAACGGCACCTGCGCCTACGGAGGTCAAGATATCCCCTTCATGCGCGCTGTGACTTCGACGCCCGGCATGCTGGGCCTCTTCACTGCCCATATCCACGGAGCCTCGTGGTGCTACAAGTGGACGGCGGGCTCGCTTCCCGACTACCCGGTCCAGCCCGAGGGGGACGGCTTGAACATCTGCTTCGGTCAGCGTACAGGGTACGGCGGCGCGGGCGACTTTGAACGCGGCGCGAGGCAGCTGCTCCTTCGCCAGGATAAGCTGGCCAAGGGCGAGCTCGACACGTGGATCCGCCTTGAGTCTGGCGAAGCTGTCGGCGCCGTCTCCTTGAACGAGACGTTCGGTCGGGACATGTACCCTGCGTCGCCCAACCGGAAGACGTTTTGTGAGGCGTGTGAGTTTGAACAGACAATTGCAATACCATCTATTTTTCTTTCCTCCTCACCGCTGTCAAGGAGATACTAATAAACGGGTCACATAGGTCTCGAATGGGGATCGTAGAACTAGCTGCCGTTGATTTATGATTTATCTATCCAAAGATCAGGTTGGGGAAATACATTCCATCTGAACTTGTTGCCACAGAGATCTCTGATACACGGTTTTCTTCGAGAAGCATATCCAGGCACAGAAGGCCGACGGCATGATAGCCCACACGGATAACCCCTTTAGTAACAATTTTAACAGCCAAACCCTCCGTTCCAAATTCCCTGGCCAGCACAGTCTATCCGCTCTCAATTCTTACCCCCCCATCCCAACCTGACCGGTCTCTTATATTTCGTTCCAGAGCTCGAGGTCCCAATCCCATTGTTTAAAGTCCTGCTCCGGCAATATGTCAAAGGCTGTACCTGTACCCATGGAAGACTCATCAAACGTCGTTGACGCCACCATAGAGTTGTTCATCGAGGGCATATTGGCGTTGAAGGCCGGAGCTGGTCCTGCCACCATGGGTAGATATTTGTCGCTTTCTTCTCCTTCTGGGGCTATCGAATCGTAACCGGAATCCCTTTCTCCAATGGTGTCATATTTCTTCCGTAAAGCGTCATGGTCTCTTTGGCCCTCCGGGAATAGTTCGTAGGAGCCTCCTTCGGAGAAGTACTGAACTTGCATCATAAATAGGGGTCTGTCAGTCGTCTCGTTTTCCGTGGCGCCATTCTCGTCACAGAGGTTGCCTCTCGTGTCAGGTGGAGGCTGAGGTTGACCAGGGGTCAGCGGCGGATTGGCTCTGTCCGTCTCTTTCCCTGCAATGTTCACCCCCGTATCAGCCACGGAACAATGAATGAATGTACCGAAAGTCGAAAGATAATGTTTTCAA